>NC_067404.1:61598838-61821338 GCF_016432865.1 Antechinus flavipes | reverse complement strand
GGGCATATATGTATAGAGATATAGAGCTATATATACATATATATGGAGAGGAAGAGAGATAGATATATATATAGAGAGAGAGAGAGATAAAGAGATATAGATAGAGAAAGAGATAGAAATAGAGAGAGAGAGAGAGAGAGATTTAGAGATAGAAATATATAGATATAAAGTTATATATTATGGAGAGATAGAGACATTTTTATTGAGAGAGAAATCTAGAGAAAGATAAGAGATATAAAGATAAATATATAGATATAGATATAAAGAGAGAGCTATATAGATAGAGATATGTAGAGAGAGGGCTATAGAGCTGTATATACATATATACGGAGAGAGAGAAATAGAGAAAAATAGATAGATAGAGCTATAGAGATATATAGAGAGAAAGAGATAGAGCTGTATTTATATTTATATAGATACAGACATAGAGATATAGAGAGAGATCTAGAGAAAGATAGAGATATAAAGATAAATATATATATATATATATAGAGAGAGAGAGAGAGAGAGAGAGTGCTATATAAACATATACACACAGAGAGAAATAGAGAAAGATATATAGATATATAAAGAGAGATATATAGATATATAGAGAGAGAAAGAGATAGAGCTGTATTTATATTTATATAGATACAGACATAGAGATATAGAGAGAGATCTAGAGAAAGATGAGATAGAAAGATATATATATAGAGAGAGTGCTATATATACATATATATGGAGAGAGATATTTAGATAGATAGTTATAGAGCTACATATATAGAGAAATATATAGAGATATAAAGTTATAGAGAGAGAGAGAGAGATCTACAGAGAGAGATATAAAGATTTTATATATATATATAGAGAGAGAGAGAGAGCGTGAGAGAGCTATATTTATATTGATAGATACAGAGATAGAGATATAGAGAGAGATCTAGACAGAGAAAGATACACACACACACACACACACACATATGGAGAGAACGAGAGAGAAATAGATATAGATATATAGAGAGAGACAGAGATAGAGAGATCTAGATATAGATATATAGAGAGAGACAGAGATAGAGAGATCTAGAGAAAGAGATATAAATATACATATAAAGAGATAGAGATATAGAGAGAGAGATACAGACATATAGAGAGAGCTAGAGATAGAGATAAAGATAAATATAGAGAGAGATAAGAGATCTAGAGAGAGATAGAGCTAGATATATATATATAGAGAGAGAGAGAGAGAGACAGAGAGAGACACAAGTAGAGAGAGATAGAGATCTAGATATATATATAGAGAGAGAGACAGAGCTATATTTATATAGATAGAGAGAGACATCTAGAGAGAAAGATATAGAGCTATGTGTGTGTATATATATATATAGATAGATAGAGAGAGAGAGAGAGAAATATAGAGATATAAAGTTATATATATAGAGAGAGATCTAGAGAAAGATAGAGATATAAAGATAAATATATATAGAGAGATCTAGAGACAGATAGAGATCTAGATATATATAGAGAGAGATAGAGCTCTATTTAGATAGATATAGAGAGAGATCTCAGAGAAAGAAAAAGATATAGAGCTATAGAGCTATATATATATATATATATATATATAGAGAGAGAGAGAGAGAGAGAGAGAGAGAGAGAGAGAGAGAGATTGATTGATTGATTTAGGGATAGAGATAAATATATAGATATAAAATTATGTATAGAGATAGATCTAGACGAAGATAGAGATATAAAGATAAATATATAGATATAGATATAAAAAGATAGAGCCATATAGATATATATATAAAGAGATATACAGGCATATATGTATAGAGCTATAGGGCTATATATACATATATATATATGGAGAGAGAGGGAAATAGAGAAATAGAGAGGTATAGATATATATAGAAAGAGAGATCGAGCGAAAGAGATAGAGCTATATTTATATAGATAGATAGAGAGAGAGATCTAGAGAGAGAGATAGAGATATAAAGTTATATATATATATAGAGAGAGAGAGAGAGATTGAGATATAAAGATAAATAGAGTGAGATAAAAGATCTAGAGAGAGATAGAGCTAGATATATATATATAGAGAGAGAGAGAGAGAGAGAGAAATAGAGATCTAGATATATAGATATAAAATTAGAGAGAGAGAGATCTAGAGAAAGATAGAGATATAAAGATAATATATAGATATAGATATAAAGAGATAGAGCTATAAAGATATAGAGATAAAGAGATATAGGGGCATATATGTATAGAGATATAGAGCTATATATACATATATATGGAGAGGAAGAGAGATAGATATATATATAGAGAGAGAGAGAGATAAAGAGATATAGATAGAGAAAGAGATAGAAATAGAGAGAGAGAGAGAGAGAGATTTAGAGATAGAAATATATAGATATAAAGTTATATATTATGGAGAGATAGAGACATTTTTATTGAGAGAGAAATCTAGAGAAAGATAAGAGATATAAAGATAAATATATAGATATAGATATAAAGAGAGAGCTATATAGATAGAGATATGTAGAGAGAGGGCTATAGAGCTGTATATACATATATACGGAGAGAGAGAAATAGAGAAAAATAGATAGATAGAGCTATAGAGATATATAGAGAGAAAGAGATAGAGCTGTATTTATATTTATATAGATACAGACATAGAGATATAGAGAGAGATCTAGAGAAAGATAGAGATATAAAGATAAATATATATATATATATAGAGAGAGAGAGAGAGAGAGAGTGCTATATAAACATATACACACAGAGAGAAATAGAGAAATATATAGATATATAAAGAGAGATATATAGATATATAGAGAGAGAAAGAGATAGAGCTGTATTTATATTTATATAGATACAGACATAGAGATATAGAGAGAGATCTAGAGAAAGATGAGATAGAAAGATATATATATAGAGAGAGTGCTATATATACATATATATGGAGAGAGATATTTAGATAGATAGTTATAGAGCTACATATATAGAGAAATATATAGAGATATAAAGTTATAGAGAGAGAGAGAGAGATCTACAGAGAGAGATATAAAGATTTTATATATATATATAGAGAGAGAGAGAGAGCGTGAGAGAGCTATATTTATATTGATAGATACAGAGATAGAGATATAGAGAGAGATCTAGACAGAGAAAGATACACACACACACACACACACACATATGGAGAGAACGAGAGAGAAATAGATATAGATATATAGAGAGAGACAGAGATAGAGAGATCTAGATATAGATATATAGAGAGAGACAGAGATAGAGAGATCTAGAGAAAGAGATATAAATATACATATAAAGAGATAGAGATATATAGAGAGAGATACAGACATATAGAGAGAGCTAGAGATAGAGATAAAGAGAGATAATTATAGAGATATATACCTAGGGATAGAAATGTAGAGATATAAAGTTTTATATATATATATATATATGTATATATATGTATATATATATATGTATGTATGTATATGTATATATATATGTATATGTATATATATATGTATGTATATATAAATATATATATAGAGAGAGAGAGATAAAGATATATAGATAGATATAAAGAGATACAGCTATATATATATATATATATATATATATATATAAAGAGATTTAGAGATAAAGAGATAGTTGTAGAAATACATATATAGAGATATAAAGTTATAGAGAGAAATATAGATAGAGAAAGAGAAAGAGATAGAGCTATATTTATATAGATATAGAGAGAGATCTAGAGAGAGAGAGATGTAGAGATAGAGACAGATATAGATATATATATAGATAGAGCTAGAGATAAAGAGATAGATATTTATATATATATATAGAGAGAGAGAGAGAGATGTAGATATAACGTTATATATAGAGTGAGAGATAGCTATATAGAGATCTAGAGAAAGATAGAGATATATAAAGATAAATATAGATATAGATATAAAGATATATATATATAGAGAGAGAGAGACATGTGTTTAGACAGAGAGAGAGCTATATATACATATATATGGAAATAGAGAAAGATAAATATATATATATATAAAGAGATAGAGCTATATAGATATATAGATAGAGATATATATATAATGAGAGATAGAGACATATATATATATCGATATAGATATAAAGAGATAGAGATATAGAGAGAGATATATAATGAGAGAGATATGGACATATATTGAAATAGAGGAGAAAGATATAGAGATAGAAAGATAGAGATATAGAGAGACAGATCTAGAGAAAGATAGAGATATAGAGACATATTTAGAGAGAGAGATATAGAGCTATACATATATACACACACACATATATGGAGAGAGAGAGAGACATAGAGATATAGAGATATATATAAAGAGATAGATATATATAGAGAGAAAGATATATAGACAGATATATGGAGAGAGAGGGGGAGATATAGAGAGGGAGAGAGAACCACAGCGCTTCCTGACACATTGCCCAAGAAAAGGCCCAGTAAAAGGTATTTAGTAAGAGGTGAAACAAAACACTGACCTTCACTCCATGATGCTTCACTATAATGTGGAGTCCATCGATGTTTTCACCTGTCCTGGATCACCCAGACTTACTTGGCTTTCCTAGACCTCCTGCAGTAATCCACCTAAGATCAAGAAAGAATAAAAGACCAGTGAATGCTGACAGCATAATCCTGGCTTCTTCCACTTATTTTCAGGGTGTACCTCCACTGGGTAGCCGTCTACCCTGAAACCGTAACCATCATCACTAGGCTGACTCTAAGAAACTACCCAAAAGAGTAAGCCCGAGCAGGGAAGAGTCTCCTTTTCTCGTGTCCCGAAGGCTCCCCTTTGCCAAAGATTTAGCCCAGCTTTCTTCCACTGACCCAGGATCGCCTAGCACGGGTGCCTTCTAAGCCCTCACTTGTTGCACGTCAATAAAGTTTTCTCGGCTAGCAAAGTCTGACTTCCAAGTCCGCTACTTTTGTTGCCCCGTTTCTTTTAACCTCGAGTAGTCTGGGAACTCAAGAACCAAGTGCTCTCTGTCTCAGAGTCTTTTAAAAGACTTCCTACAGGGAGGTGGATTTCCAGCTCTTTTGAGGCCCAAGAGTTTTGGCGTTGTATTCTCTACGCCCCTCAGCCTGGCCTCGGAGACCTTCAGAGGTGGAGAACCAGGAATTGTAGCCATGCCATTTTGATTCCCGCTTGTTTGTCGAGACTGGTCCCTAAAGTCGAGACTCGGTCCCTAAATCTGGGAGTCGTTTGGTAAGACTTAGCTTACGACGCAGGACCCAGAATGATGTCGCACCCCGGGGAGGAAGTTGGGACTTGTCCTTTTTAAGACTCTAAAGCCTAGCTCTTGAGTCTTCCGAACGTCTGGGACGCTGTTACGAGACCCCAGTACCTCACCATAGTGAGATGGGTTCTCTAAGATACTGTATGGCTGTAATCGAAAGGAAAGCTGTACTGAATCTGCCAGCAAGTAGATCTCTACAAAAAGCTAATTTGATACAGAGGGAAAATTGGTACTTAGCAAATTCTCATTTTAAAACTGGGTCTTCACGGCTTGGGAGTATTTCTTGCTCAGGAAACATGTGATTGGCTAATTATGAGAAACCATTAGAATCCTAAAAAGACCAAAGGGTGCCAGATATTCAGTTACACTTAGTGAGGGGCAGCTAGCATTCTCTTAGGTCCACAGAAAGCCCAATCGAGTTGCTAAGGAAAAAAAAGCTGGTCGTGCTTTTAGTCTACTTACCGGAAGTTACAAACACAGCACGTGATCCCACCCAGGGGCATTATCTAGCAATCATTAAATGGCTACTACTGTTTGCAAGGTGACACAATTTGGGCGTGTAAAAATTAGACTTCTTGGCCAACGAGAGATGTGCGCAAAAAAAAAAAAAAAAAAAAAAAGGAGTTATCTTATTGCAAAACCCAACACCTTAAAAAAGCTAACCAGATCCCCAAATGAATTCTCTTACAAGCTCCTATACTAGAGAATAATGGAAGAGAACCCTTGTCCTTGAGGTAAAAGGGGGGCAGGCACTGTTAGAGAGAAGAGATCAGCGAGGGGCAAAGAATGATGAAGATGAGAACACCAAGTTGACAAAATGCTCTCCTGTCGGATGGTAACATGGTGAGTGGACCCCCTAAAGTGAGGATGAAGTATCTAGTTCCAAACTTATGAGTCCCAGAAGGATTTATTGATGGATAAATAGAATAGCGGAGTACGGGAGCGCCTCATCGGTCCCTGCTGATTGTTTATACGTGTCACCTCTTCTCTGCGGCAGGTAAATCCTCAGAAGGATGCTCTTTGGGTATAGTTGAAGCTCAAGAAAGAAGAAGAAAAAGTTTCACTCCACTGACCCTGGAGGTAGAAGATTCCTGACTGGTCAAAAAGTGTGTGGGAATAGGACTCTAGACAGTGGAATCCCCTCCCTCCCCAGTTATCTCACATTGAACTTTTGCTCAGAGAGAGAATGAAAGGATGAATTGGCATTCTGTGATTTGATTTTTCTGATATCGGGTTGTAACCCAGATTCCAGTTTCAATTCTGCCGCTTATGTTCTGTATGACGTGAGATTATTCGTTCAATGTCTTTATTTAACCTAGATGGTTCCCAGTCTTGCTCTAACTTTGACTGAAAGCTTAGGCTACCACAAAGAGAGTTGCTATATAAATGTTTTTGCATATACTGATCATTTTCCACTTTATTTCTTTGGGGTCATAGATAAGCTTGATGATGGCATAGCCTGCTCAAAGCTCTACGGGTACGTACGTGGTCTGGTAGGCCAAAGGGTACGCGTGTCCCACGCGGACGACATTCTGGGAAGAGTGCCAAATTGTTTTCCGGAATAGCCGGACCGATTCTCATTTCCATCACTAGTCTATCCATTTTCCCCAAACCCCTCCAACATTTGTCATTTTCCTCCTTTGCCATCTGCGCTTTAGTTTTCATTACTTCAATGTTAGTGACTTTGAGCAGTTTTCACATGATTGCTGATAGTGTAGAATTTGTTCTTTCTTTGAATACTGATCTATAACTAATAACGATTACGTGACAAATAAATAAAACTTGGCAATGTTGGGTGTTTTTTTGGGTTTTTTTTTGGCTAAGTAACAAAATAGAGCTGCAGTTTTGATCAAAATAAGAGGGGAAACCTAAAGACCAAAATCGTAAATGAAATACATTTCATGAGGGTAAAAGAGGAAATTGTGAGGAATGAATAGAACGAATAGAAGATTAAAAAACATAAAACCTTCAGATTCTACTTGTCAAAGAATTCCACTTCCAGGACTCCCTTCCTTTAATTTCCTCAACCTCACTGTCCATCCTTTTAGAAAGTTTTTAGGCTTCTAAGTCCCCAGATCTTATATTTTGAGACCTTAGAGCTTTAGTCCTCTATGCCTATATCTGTAATAGTATATTTTCAGCTAGCCAGATGTAGGCTTCTCAGGGATGTACTCACCCAATTCATGGTTTCACACCGACACAGCTAGAGAAATAAGTGCATCCGGAAAAGCACTTTGGAATCACGCTGTCGTTTCGTGATGGCATTTGTAGGCTTCTACTCCGAAGAGAGGCAAAAACTTCATCTGTACGAAGATATCTGTAGCGGCTCTTTTCTGTAGTGTCAGAACTGGAGATTCGTGGAACTCCCGTCCATCCAAGAATGAAGTAAACCTATCTGAGAACAAACTTACTTATAAAGTAATTATAACAATATAATCAACTTTGAAAGAGTTAAGAACTCTGATCAATGCGATGATTGACGCAGATTCCCAAAGACCGATGCAGATGTTACCTCCTCTTTGAGAGAAGGGTCAGTGACTCGAGATGAAGAGTAATACATGCTTTTAAAAAATATGGCCGATAGGAGAATTTGTTTTTCTTGACTTGCCAAGGTTTTATTTTTCTTTTCTAATAGGGGTAGGTAAGAGACAATAAGTGTGTTTTCCTTAAATAAGTGAAATCTTGTGATCTAGATTTAAAGCTATAGTTCCTTAGTTGTTTTATAGAACTCCTTCCCCGACAAGAATTGTTGGGGAAAGCAGTGTGGCAGAAATTAGGTTTAGAGAAACATTTTCTACCACGTAGCCTAACAAACTCAAAATGGATATGTGACCTAAATATTAAAGCTTAGGTTACTGAAAATGTTCATAACAGATGCACATCAAGGCTTCTCATAAAGATGGCAAGCCTAGGTCTGGAAAGAAAGACCAGGTCTAAGCTTCACAGTCTCAGAGCTCTAGCTAGAGCTAAATGTATAGTCACTAAATGTATAGACTTCACGGTATAAATCTCAGTCTTCAGATTGAGGAGAAGCACATTTAAAGCTCTAAGACATTATGCTCAGAGACCATTTTTAGACTTTGTAACATAAATCGAGGAAATGCTATCAACTTGAGGAAATGTGGCAGCCCTCTTTGTAGTGGCCAGAAACTGGAAACTGAGTGGCTGCCCATCAGTTGGAGAATAGCATTGGGGCTTATGAATATTATGGAATATTACTGTCCTGTAAGAAACAAGCAGCAGGAGGATTTCAGGAAGGCCTGGAGAGACTCACATGAACTGATGCTGAGTGACACGAGCAGGACCAGGAGATCATCGTACACGGCAACATCGATATTATATGATGACCGATTCTGAGGAACGTCACTCTTTCCAACAATAAGATGATTCAGGCCAGTTCCAATGATCTTGTCATAGAGAGGCATCTACAGCCAGGGAGGGAACTGAGCATGGGCCACAATATAACTTTCTCCCTCTTTTTGTTGTCGTTCGCTTGCTTTTTGTTTTCTTTTTGATCTGATTTTTCTTGTGGAGCAAGAGAATTGTATAAATACGTTTACATATATTGGCTTAAACATGTACAAATAAGCTATCTTGGATTGCTTGCCATCTAGGGGAGAGGGCAATCTGAAACACAAGGCTATGCAAGGGTCAATGTTGACACTAAAAAGCTTTTTAAAAAAAGAAATAGACTTGAGGAAAGAGAGGTGAGAGAAATAATAGCTCACATTTTTATAGCAAAGGAACAGTTTGCAGAGCCTATTATGTCATGTAAGATGCCCATCACTTTGGGGAAGTAGAAAACTGAAGCCTGTGGTCTGTGATGTGAAGCTTGGAAATAAGTCTCAAGTATAAAGGAACCTAGAGAAGTCAGTCTTTTAGTCTTAGAGAGCCATAGATCTAAAACCCCTCGATTATCTTTTAGGTTTCCAAGCCTTACTAAGGTACCCCAAGGTATGTCGTAACCACTTTGAGATGAAAATTGAAGAGGTGATCTCTCTCTCCTCTTTCCCCACTAGTTAGGATGAAATGCTCTCTAAATGGATAGTTGTGTGTTATTACTCCAGCAAAAAGAGAATGAAGAGCCGGCCCCACTACTCGCCTCTCCAAGTCGGATTAGCGGAAGGATAGGTGTCGTCCGTCGGCGTCTCACAGCCACGGGGAAGGGGGCCGCAGCGTGACTGCTTCTCGCGTTCCTTCCGGGTCAGGCTGGAGCCTTTTATCTACCGTGGGCTCCTCTAGATCTTCAGAAGCGCACACCTTCAGTAGAGTCCAATTTGAAGCTGAGACAGAAGAGGAAAAGCCTCATTTATTTGCATAAATTGACTTCTTAGGCCACCCAGCTCAAGTCCCCCCTACCCAGAGAAAAACCACTAGAAGAAACTAGTGTTGTTTCAGAAAGGGAAAGAGCCCAAGACACCCTTACTGCTCCTCACTGTAAAAGATAGTATGTTGTGATCTATTAGTGCCCTCAGTTCCTGCTGTTACCAAGTGTTACAAAGGTTAAATTCCCAAAAAGAACCGTAGCTGTGAATCAGTGACCCAGAATGTACTAGAAGATACCTGTTCAGGAAAAAGCTTCACTTCCACAGGTCGGGTGAGGAGCATGAAATCTGGTGTCAGAATCATTTGAAGTGATGTTCAAATAGAGAGACGTCAGCAAAGTTGTTTTAAGGAATAGCATTCTATGAAGTGAGAGATATATAAGGTACATAGAATTATATTCAGAAATGAAGGTGATATAAAACAAAAAGGCATTAATGATAAAACAACCCCCCCAAAAAAACTACCTTATCCTTCTGGGGTGATATATGCTGCCGTTTCCTTCTTGTTGGGTGATCTCGACAATTTCTGACCACAGTCAATAATAGCCTTTTTCCTAAGGCCTTTGAAATAAGGTCAAATGTTAGGGTCCCACTTCCTGATATATTGATATCAAGGATCGAGGTTTCAAATTCCTATTTTCGTGTAAAGGAGCATTGTTCCTCACATGCTGGGGAAAACTAACTTTGAAGTTATCAGAAAGGTTTTCAAATCTAAATGATCTGGAACAAAAACGAGCTGCCTGTTAGGATTACTCAGACTACTTAGCTGTTCTGTTGCTCTTGTGGGTCAAACTTCAGTGTAAATAACTTTATCCAGAAGCAACTCTTTGGATGGGCCTCGGATCTGTCAGTGAAGCATTTGGATCCAATAAAAACAGGGTAGCTGTAGTGCACATGAAACTTCAATTCCCTGATTTCCAAAGTCCTGTTTTTGTTTTTCAGTACACATATGTAAGCAAAAAGGGAGGCCCTTGACATTTGAGTCTCTGTGTTGTTTTTCTTCCCTTTGATCTGCCAAACAAGTGAGAAAGACTCTGGTGTCACTTGTCCCCATCGGTGAAAGCCAAATCATTATATAGTAAAGTGAACTGTGTGGAAAGGAATCCTGCTGCCCACCCCCCAAAGGCAGCGAAATCCTTAGACGCAGACAACACGCCTTGGGCTGTTACTTGGTTTGGGGGAACTGAGAGGTAAAATCATTGTGGTTTGTAGTCTTAAGTGTTCAAGAATGACCAGCCAGGGCACCGAGAATAAAAAATCACAGTGCCTTCTGGTTCCTCTGCTTGTCGAGCAGAACCAGCCGTCTCCGGGAGGCAGCTGGAGGTCGTCTCATTGGGAGGGAGGCAGGGGGAACTCTTTTCCATGTTCATTTGTACTAGATGCCCTTTCCAGGCAGGACGGTGCCTCGAGCCCCAGACAGAGGAGACAAACAAGGTGAATCGCATTGAGAAACTGGGACAGTGAAGTGGCGAGGGAAATAGCACATATTAACTGTGATTGTTAGAGATTACCAGTCTATGGGTCTGGGGATAGAATGGTCTAAGTGTTTCAAAAACAAATGCACAGAAAGTTCACGATCAAGCTGTCTTTTGGTGTACTGGATCTGCCAATAACGCGGTCGGTTTCTTTGAGCATCCGCTCACATCTATGATTCCAAAAGATTTCAGACATTCCAGATCAGATGATGGATTGCAGATCTTCTGCTGAGTGATCCATATCCAGAGCGCCCTTGCTAATTGAAAGTGGCATCTCTGATAGGTTCTCTGGGTATTCTGGTCACCCGGAGGTGAACATCCTTTTATTTATAAGTCATTTTAGTGATAGATTTGTGTCTCCTTCATCCCGAGACCTTTCTATAAGAGTTTTTCAATGAGAAAAGTAAAAAAATTCAATGAAATGATCTTGAAAACAAATGGACACTAATGTCATGTAGTATACCCATGGACTCCCCTGTCTACAGAAGAGTAGAAGAGGAAGTGTCTTGTACTTAAGCTTGTTCTTTATCAATCAGACTTGATTATATTGAGAACATTCGTATTATCCATCCCAGGTCTGCATGCTTTGCTTCATCCTGTTCTGCAGCGCCAATCTACAAACAAATCGCCACCGTCATCCAAAACAACTGCGGCTCCCTCCTACCATTCAAGCGGAGCTAGGGTACGTCCCAAATAAAATATTTTCAACATCTACTCAACTTCCACTTAATTAGTGACTTCCTCTTTTCCCACAGATGGGGTAACTGGGGCCAATCTATAGAGGAGATCCGTGATGGTGATCAGGAGCCTCCTCCTGGGGTGGTATGGGTTCCCGTCTCGCCACTAACTTGGCACCTGACACACCCTCTAGGGAGTTGTTTGGGATGCTGAAAATAGTCAAAGGATGGGTGTTTTGAGACAAGGTCTCAGTCATGTGGCAAGCTGGGAAGAACCCGTCTCTCTCTGGACTAAGGGCACCCTCCAGCATTTTAGACCACTCCACAATCGGCAAAGCTCGCCAAAAAGCACAAAAGACAAAGCGGACCGGGGAAACGCTTACCAAAGTCAAGAAAAACACAATGCTAAACAGATAACATGGAGTTGAGAAATGGGACTCGACGGATATTTCTACTGTTCAAAGGCATCTTGGGCTTTCTCTGAGAACTGAAGGACAGGGGCAGGAAAGACACGAGTGATTTCAATGACAGGGCTTCCAGGTTCACTGAAAGGAATTAGTTTGTTGTGGAGAAAAGAAGACTTGGGCTAGGGGTGTGCATGATCCTCCAAGAGCTGTCACATAGAAGTGATTAAATCAGTTAGACAAGAGACCCTTTCCTCAGCTGCTTTGTCTTCTTCGCCCCTGACGCACAAGAAAAATGGCTCTTGGTGACAATCCCTTTCTATGCACAAATGATCCCATATTCCCCTTGTTTTCTCGCCAATCTTACCTATTCACTGGCAGCTCCTCTGCTGCTTTCCAAACACACAGCCATCCTAAAAAAAGTTTTCACTCCTTGAGATAACTATCCGCCATTTGAAGGCCAAACCCTTCATTCATCTGTAACCTCTCTCCCGACATTGGCAGCTGCGTCATCCTTCTTTTTGTCCTCTTTGCCCCCCCTGCTTCTCGGGCTCTTTTGTTGAATCTTCTCTAGGTGTCTGCCCTCAGCCCTCATCTCTTCTCCCGCTATCCTACCTTAAGAGCTTGATCTTATCAGCTCACATTCTCTCGATGTGACCCTCAATGTGATCTCTGTCTCTCACATCACCAACGCCCTATCGGATATCCTGAACTAAATGTTCAGAAGATGTCATATGACGTCAGTATGACATCATCTAGAAGAAAGCACATCTTTTTATCTTTCCCCTCTTCTGACTTCAAGCAGCAGGATGGCTCCGACTCTCTCCAATCAACCATCCTTACAACTAAGGGAGGATTCTTGATTCTTTCCTTCCTCTTATAACTTAGCAACTCTAATCTCCCTCCCCTTCTGTCCTTTGATCCGACCACTGATCTCTTCACCCCATGTCTGGACTGTCACGTCAGCCTGCCGGTTTGTCTTTCTACCTTAAGTGTCTTCCCACTCTAATTCCTCCTCCTTCCACTCAGTCGCTGAAGTGTAGTTTTCAACACACCGTCGGCCCCCCCCCACTCACGCCCACAAAACTCTGGTGTCTCCGCCTACAACTTTTAAGATCAAATATAAAATCCTTTCGCTTCTAAAACACTTCCCAACCTGACCCCTCCCTCCTTTCTACCTATTCATATACTTTCCTGCTTCCGATGTGTTCTACAAGCCGGTGACTGTGGCATTTTAACTGTTCCTCCCACAATATACTTCATCTCCCGTGCCTAAAATTCTCTTCCTCTTCATCTCTGACTCCTACGTCCTTCTTCAGCGACTACCTCCCATTTACTCTCTCTGTTGCCGTTAGAACGCTCGCCATCTTGTCAGCACTTACTGCGTGGGGAAGTCAGCCCTGGGAGTAGTTGGAATGGCTCCAGACTGCCCCAAAATACCAGGATTTCAACAGAGAAATTCCATCTTCTACCCATTAAGTAGCCAGGTTTGCTCTGCGAGCTGCCTTCTTGTTCTAAGATTCCCGATGATATGCTATGGTCTTAATGGATTTTTATTCTCCCAAAGTTACCCATTCAAATGCAAATGCTCCTAGAAGAACTAACATTGTGAAGAATAATAGTAACTGACATTTTTATGCTACTTTACTGTGTGCAAAGCACTCTCCATCCATTATTTCCTTTTAGCTTCACAGTCACCCCAGGAGCTGAGTAAGCACTACACTCACATCTCAGTTTTTAGAGATGATCAAAAGGCATCAGACAGAGGCACCCAAGACAGCACCCTGTGCTTTCCAGCCTAGTGGGAGAATGCCGATGAGATGACCAAGGATGGCAACCTCTAAAGCTGTTCTAAGGATTCTCCTGCCGTGGAGCCATCGTCTCTAATGATAGACCTGACTGGTTTGTACTTCTCAGCCTCGACTGAACTACCTCATAAGCTCAATGCCTCCTGGATCTCATATCATAGAATATGATATTCCAATAGTGGTCTTTAAAAGACTATTTAAAAGAGATCCAAATTGTGAGAGCAAATACCCAGTAGGAAAATCATTAATGTTCTTTTTTGTTTGTTTGTTTTGTTTTTGTTTTTTTGCCGAGGCAATTGGATTTAACTGACTTGCCCAGGGTCACAAGCTAGGAAGTGTTAAGTGTCTGAAGTCAGATTTGAACTCAGGTCCTCCTGACTTCAGGGCTGGTGCTCTATCCACTGTGCTACCTAGCCACCCCAAGAATCATTAATTTTCAATCAGAGTATGCAGACAAACGTCTCCCAATAGAATAGACTTGCCCAGATCCACCGATACCCATAGAGACATCGCCTATTCATAGAGTGGCTATGTTACTGAAACTGGCAAACTGGCAAGGCTAAGTATTGAGCAGAGCAAGACTGGAACCGAGCAAGATCAAGTGGTAAAGGATGGCCCTGCCCTGCACCCCCCTCATAACTCTGGTTACCAAATGGTTACATGCTCTCAGGGAGAACAAAATGGAGAGGGGGGGTGAAATGGGGAGAGGGGCAGAATCCATAACCTTCCTCACTACAAACTGTTCATCTATTTTCTATCTGAAGCAGTCCATCCAACCCTATCATTTTACATATGAGAAAACTTGAGGCCTATGGCACTTGAATGCACATTAGCAAACGTTTTTCAACTGCCCAGCAACTACCCTTTCTGCCCTGTACTAAGTCCTCACTGGGTAACATTGGGGCTTTCAGACTTCATACAGCAATGCACATCATGCTACTATTGTGCTTCCTTAAAGAAGCAACACCCACCGCCCAACAATAACCACAGATCCCTCCCATTTAGCCCAAGGTAACGTGACAGTTGTTATACTAAGCACTTTTAGTTTTTAAGGGAAAAGAGTAAATAGGATCATAAAATGCATGCAAATGGTAGCCTCTTTTATGGCTGCCCTGAGCTATACAACTTTGGTACCTTTTTTCTCAAATGTCTTTATGATTATGACTATATTGTAATAAATGCATGGGTCCTTTTTTCCTGCCCTTATGCGCTGACTTGGTGATCCAAAAGGGCCATCCCCAGTGCCTCTCTGCACCGAGGTGAGATGCCTACCCTGCATAGAGACAGGAAGATGTTATACCTGACCAACAACAGAATTAAAAATCAAAATTTCACCCCACGATGGTATCGGTGTTGGCTTTGAATGCCCTTAGGCAGGTCCTTTCCCCTCTAAAATGAGAGGGAAGGACAGCCCCCCTTTATAAAGTTGTCTTCAATCTCTTACCTTCTGTGATCAGGGATTTCCTACCAAGAGAGGTTTCCTAAGGGATCCTTTCTGTAGAGGGTGGGACTCTGGAGAAGTATACTTGAAACAAGGTGTTATTTCAGGGGAATTGATAAGAGGATGGTCATCTAGTTTACATATACTTAGTACTTAGCATGGTGATGTAATTGTCCTCAGTTTAAATACCCTATCACAATTAAATCAACTGTAAAACTAAGTCAGCCACAGACATTCTATCTTTGACCAGCCTCGCGGTGGCTCTCCTGCCTCCTGCACTATGGGGGAGACCGGTTCGGGCTGGGAGACTGAAGGAGACAATAAAGACTTTGGACTCTATTCCCGACTATTCTCGTGGTGATTATTCTGCCGAGACCAAGGCTGGTCCCAAGGTCCTCCAGAAAGCTAGCCTGGACGTTACGCTTTCTGATACGAGAAAGGTACTATAATAATAGCGACCTACCTGTTCAACCCACTGTGGAAATTGAGGGGGAATGATCTAAGGCTACAGTGCAGTTAGTAGCCCAACCAAGACTGAGACTCGGGGCCTTGTCTGGGGCTTTCTGCGCCTACCTTGTCCCACTGGCAAGTTTTAGTCTCCCCGCCATTCTGTATTGTGGCTGCTTGCCATCTGTGTTCTGACTGTGCTCTCCTTTCAAGTTTGCACTCTCTTCTCTTCTGCTCTTGTTATCCCCACGACTGCCATCCATCTCCTCTGGTCCTGCATAATGGACTGTCAAGCAGTACCGATGGAAGTCAAGTGACCATTTAGATGGCTACTCCAGTAAGGCCATTCCCAACCACTTGTCCGATCCCTTTTGTGTAAACTTGATCCAACTGTGGAAGCACAACCATCTCGTTCAGAAGTCCCCACCTCATACTTGTTGGTCAAAATACACTGGCTATCAACTCTAGAAATGCCCGCTCTGAGCTCTAAGCTGGACCACCTCCTTTCTCATCACTGTCTATTTGTGGAAGAGGATACCTCAAGTTTGGAGGTGGATGGGGAATGTTTTATAGCAGCTGTCTTCACTATACAAGTTGCAGAAATGCTTTTGCTAAAAATTGATCAAGTCTGTTGGCTGATTGATTGTCAGTGGATGGGCAGCTACGGTGGGGGCACCACACCTAGGCTGAGCTTCAGTAACACTTTTCTCCTTGAATTCCTAGGAGCATCCCACACTCCACGTGTCCAGAAGCAGTATCTCTCCGCTAAGACATCCCTTCCTAACTTCGATATTTCTTCACATCAAAGGGAGCCTGCTTTTCAGTCACCTCGGTTCCAAACTTGTAGTTGTCAATCCTTGCTACTTCTATCCCCACAATACCTCTTGTACCCCTCCCTTCTCTCTGAACAGAGCCACCACCTCGATCTGGGGCTGTTGCGGTAGCCTTCTGCCCCTAGTTTCTCCCCTTTCTAATCTATCATCCATAGGGCTGCCAAGTGCTCCTTCTAGAGCACAGCACCAAACACATCATTCCTCTGCTCAGAAACCACCACTGGCTCCCTATCGCTTTATAGGAGTAAAGACAGACTCCTCTTTTGGGAATTTAAAACCCTTTACCAAATGGCTCCAGCCTCCCTCTCCAAGCTTCTCCCACACCCCTGCCTCTCAGGCACTCCAGCTAAACTGTAATAAGCCGAGTTTTTGTACATGCTCCTTTATTACCCCAAAAACTTCTCTAAGAGGCTGGATCACCGGAGACAAAGGAGACAAAAGGATGTCCCTTCACTTGGGCCATGGGACTTTCTAACTTACCTTTTTCTGGAAAGTCGTGGAGAGATTGAGAGGAATGGTGGGTAACCGGAATTTCATTCTAGGTTTCTGAATAGAACCTCGGACATGCCTGAAAGAGCAAATACGAACTGCCTTACTTAGGTCGTGTCCAACTTTTACAATACTGGTGCTTTTTCAATTGATTATACATTTTCTAATGTAGTAGGAACTGCAGAGAAACTAGATTGCTATCTCTTATATAGTTATTAAACTCAATAAGAGGTCTGATACAACAATGGGGGTTTAATTAACATACTATCACTGGGTTAAATTTTAATTAAATGTTCATTTAAAAACACCTCAACTGCTAGTCAGTTAATATAGAAATGCCTCTAAAAATTTCTTTATTTTGTGGGGTCTTCTGGTTTACATATACTTTTATATGTTATATATATATATATATATATGTATATATATATATATATATATATATATATATATATATGTATGTATATATGTATATGTATATATATGTAACCCACACACACATTTAGGGCTTTAGGCCATAGTATATTTTATAATCAGTTAGAAGGCATTGCATGTCTTTGATAATTCTAACAATAGCTTTTTTCAGTGGCATTTCAAGTCAAGTTGTCCTACAAAAGAGCAGTTTCCCGGATGTGCAGGATAATACGGCCAAATAGATCGTGTCTTAAGCATCATAATCAAAGGCCCTCCCACCTTATCATTCATCGTCATCACAGGTTGCGAGCCAGAAAAGACTTTCCAAGTCAGAGGTCGTCCTGTCTAATGCACTCACTTTGTAGATGTGAACTGAGGCCCAGAGAGATTGCCTGGTTATCTTGCACCAGGTCCCACAGGAACTAAGTGGTACAAAGGAAATTTGAATTCGTGTCTTCCCAACTCCAAGAGCAGCACTCCACCTACTGCATCACCTAGCTGCTTCCAAAATAGAAATGGGAGCCGCTAAACCATACGTGAGGGCCTCTCCACTTCACACATTGTCTTACAAAATGATATTAATATTATCTCTGTTTGCTTGTATCTTCATTTTGTGAAATATTTACCAATTGCTTTTGAGTCCGTTGAGGCCACGCCACAGAGCGTTGTATGCTGAAATGCCTGCGGGCCACATGTCTTACACTCCAATCTCTTGCCTCCTTAGTCTATTGCCAATTTTATCTTGCCATATCCCAATTCTTTCTAATTTTTCCTAATCTCCACTATGCTCTAATTGTAGCAAGGCAATCCTTCTCCAAGCTTTCCTTAGCACCAGGGTCCACTCAGATAAAGTCATCGCCACTCACTGCCCTCTTCATCATCACACTTCCCCCGCTCTCCTCTTCCATTTCTATACTGAATGAAGAGATGGAGCTTTTTTCTTGCCAAAAGCAATTTCCCTGCATACACTCTCCATCTCATTCCCTCCCGTTGTTTCTGGCCAGTTGTCCCCACTAGAACCCCTCCTCCCATTCTGGTTGAGATCCACCTTCATGTCACCCAGTGCCTTGTGGAAAACCCATCTTCAACGTCAGCTAGGCAACTCCAACTCTGCATATTTAAAACAGAAGTCCTCTTCCCCTGTAAACCCTTCCCTCTCCTCAACTTCCTTATTGAGAATACCACCATGATCCAAATTAGTCACCATCTCTTCCTTCTTAACTCTTCATCCTCACACATCCCACAGATTCAATCAGTGGCCAAATCTTGTTGACCCTGCCTTCCCCACAATTCTCCTATAATGTCTCCTGCTGTCCACTCGTATGGCTGTCGTGCTCACTAAACACCTCTTCATTCAGCTGCCTCAGTGATTTTGCTGATCCTGTCACCCCCTCCCCAATAAAATTGAGTACCTTCCTATTCCCTCCAGGATCAACTAGAAGCCCCTTCCTCGCCTTATACTCCATCACTTCTTTAACATCAGATTACGATCCACAGGCTCCCTGCTGTGGTCTACTTGCTCTTTCTCCTACAAGAAACTCTGCCTCCTCCTGGCTCCTTGCTTGTATAGTGGGTTTCCCTCCTCAGTTCTACCTTTTCTAAAGCTTTCCCTTAAGTTCCCTCTTGTAAGCAGTTTGGGACTATGCTCAAAAAGTTATCAAACTGTGCATACTCTTTGATCCAGCAGTGCTACTACTGGGCTTATATCCCAAAGAGATACTAAAGAAGAGAAAGGGACCTGTATGTGCCAACATGTTTGTGGCAGCCCTGTTTGTAGTGGCTGGAAACTGGAAACTGAGTGGATGCCCATCAGTTGGAGAATGGCTGAATAATTTCTGGTATACAAAGGCAATGGAATAAGATTGTTTTATGAAATAATGAGAAGGATGATTTCAGAGAGGCCAGCAGAGACATGAACTGACGCCAAATGAAATGAACAGAACCAGGGGATCATCGTACACAGCAGCAGCAAGATTATATGATGATCAGTTCTGATGGACGTGGCTCTTTTCAACAATGAGATGATTGAGGGCAATTCCATTGATCTTGTGATGAAGAGAGCCATCTATACCCAGAGAGAGGACTGTGGGAACTGAGTGTAGATCACAACATAGCATTCTTACTCTTTCTGTTGTTGTTCACTTGCATTTTGTTTTCTTACTCTTTTACTTTCTTCTTTTTTGATCTGATTTCTCTTGTGCAGCAAGAGAACTGTATAAATAGGTTTATACATATTGGACGTAACATATATATTTTTTATTATAGCTTTTTATTTACAAGATATACGCATGGGTAATTTTTCAGCATTGATAGTTGCAAAACCTTTTGTTCCAACTTTTCCCCTCCTTCCCCCAACCCCTGTGATGACCATGCTAGCACCCAGGAGAGCCCAGAATCAGCCGGAGTCAGGATAAGCAAAAGTCCTTAGTTTTCATTCTTGGTCCTTAGACGCAGGATCGAACAGGATGGAAGCAGAATTTCCGCAACCGCCTTCTCCCTCATCTACCGCCAAGAGTGTGACTCTGGCCAGTCTTACTCCACCCCCCAGTCCCTCCTACAATGCTCTGTATACAATCATTGAGCCAGCACAGGATAGTGGGAAGGACCATTTTCCAAGCATATGCCCATAGAGTATTGTCCAATCGGTAGTTAGCCCTAAGTGCCTAAATCGACCTCAGTGCAACGACTCAAGAGTTTCAGCCCTCTACACACCCCTTCCCCCAGATGGCAGGTAGACCCATACATGTTAAATATGTTAAAGTATATGCTAAATACAATATAATTAACATATATTTAAATGTTTAACATATATTGGTTTGCTTGCCATCTAGGGAAGGAGAGGAGAAAATCTGCAACACAAGGCCATGAAAGGGTCAATCTTGTCAAATTATCCACACGTATGTTTTAAAAATAAAAAGTTTTACTTAAGCAAAAAGTTCTATCTCCAGTAGGAAACCTTGCATGATCCCCTCACATGCCATGCCTTTCCCATATACAGCCTACCCTTCATGTCCATTCGGTGAGTTCCTAGTTTTTTCCATGTCATCCCCTCTTCTATTAGAAAGTGAACTTGTTAGCGGGAAGCACAGGTTTTCCTTTCCTTGTATCTCACTTTGTACGGTGCCTTGTACACAGCAGCTGACCCAGGAGAGCTCTAAGTGGACAAGTGATCTTAATTTCCAAAGGTTATCCTACAAAAAAATGAAGAGCAAATAAACAACTATTTTTTGCAGCTCCAGGTGGGGGGCAGGAGAATTCTTATCTAAACAAGGTCCACAGGAGTCTATAAAGGCCAAATCCACAACTGTGACCACATAAAAGTGAAAAGCTTTTGCCCACATGCCCACATGCCCACATGCCCGCAAGGCACTTTGTCAATAAGTGATCCAGAGCTCTGGATCACTCTCCTCCCCCAACTGTAGACATCATCCCTCATCTCTACATACTCATCTGCACCAGGAATCTGGACTTGATTGAATGATCTTTTGTTTTACTTTGCTGAGGACCAGGCTTCCTAATGCAGAACACACTACCTCAACTTCTCTCCACTTTGTAGCTACCCTCATCGTGTTGTCTTCTTCCATCTGAATACGCGCTCCTTACTGAGAGAAGCTATCTTGCTGGCTTTGGATACCTCCGCAAGTATTCACACGGTGAACACTTCGTAAAAGCCTGAATTCTATATCTCTCCACAGAGAAGGAGGCTGAAGCCCATGGAGGTTGACTCATCCAAAAATTACTGGGTCTAAGGTGGATTTGAATTCAAGCCTTCCAAACTCTAAGGCCAGTGCTCTGTCCTCTACATCAAAGTTTCATGAACTGTGGGTTGCAAGCCCATGTGGGGGCTCTTGAATATTCTTCCAGGATTTAATTCTTCACGTAAAAAGAAACCAATCCATCTATCTCAGCAGTATGCAAATTTGCTCTTGTCTTTATTAAATGGCAAACTTCTGTGTACACCAAAAAATTGTTTTCAAATAAATTTTTTTTTATGATTTATGACCAGTAAAGGTGTGATTTGTATACCTATCTTATATCCCTCTATAGCTCTACCACATCACTGACAACAAGGCTCTGCACTCATTCTTTCTTGTTTCATTCTTAACATTTTATCAGCTATTTTGACATAAGAAGTTTCCTTTGTTGTATATGAGTATTATTATATATTATTAGTAGTATTAGTATTTATACATAAAAATTCTTCTAAGAAGGCTCAACTACAATGCCAAGGTGGGGGACAGACAGCCTCGTCTCTCCCTTTCCCAGAAAATATGATCGCAGAAGCTTCCATCTTAGAGAAGTGTCTCCCACAGGACAGTTGGAGCCATGTCATGGGAGGTGGAAATGTCATTTCTAAGCAGAACAGACTAACCGTGGAGGCCAGGTTGTGACAAGAAGTACAAAAGGAGGGAGCAGAATCTTTTATTGAGTTTTGGGTAAGGAAGCAAAAGTGGAACACATCAAAGCCAGAGTACTGAAGTCTGGCACATTCCCTCTCTCACCACCCTTCACGTTGATTTGTCAAAATGTATTAATTTGATTAACGATCATTTTGTTTACTGGAATAATACATCTTATCTCCTTTTTCTTTATGAAGAGGGGGATTGAAACTCTGATAGGAAACATGATTTCAGAGGACTCAAGATAAGCCATAGTCCCCACATCTCCCGCTAAAGCTGTAGTGGGCATCCAATTATTTGGACCTGGCCTAAATGGAAATCTATTTCACTCGACTAGGCATCTTAGTTACAACAGTCTTGTTTTTCTTTCAAGTGGAAATGGGGAGAAGGAGGGAAGGAGGCCTGTTTTCATTAATTGAATAAAATAATTACTTTTTTTTAAGAAGGTATAGATTGAATGCAGCTAAGACTAGGAAAAAAAAAAACCAAATCCTTGCAGCAAGTCCTTCTAATGAAGGTCTCATTTCAAAGATAGACAACTTTCTAAGAACTAGAGCCATTCCTTAACTGATAGTCAAAGGATATGAACTATAGCTTTCAAAGGGTAAAATCCCAGCCATTAATAGCCATTTGAAAAAAAATTGGTTCACATCACTAACATTTAGGAAAATTCAAATTAAAGCAACTTTCAACTCTTTACCATATACCCCTCAAGACTGGCAAAGCTGATCAAAACAGAAAATGACAAATGCTGGAAAGCAGAGCCACAAATGCAGTCGTGGGTAGAGCCGTGAATGTCTAGCATTCGGCAAAACAGTCCCCCAAATCCCTAAAATTAGTACCCGTGCCCTTTAACCCTGAATGCCATTACTGTTTTGTACCCCAGAGAGAGCAAAGGAAAGGCAAAAAGATCCACAGGAGCACAAATATTTAGAGGAGCTCTTTAAAAATTAGTAAACAACTGGAAACTAAGGGGAGAGGGGCATCAATCGGGCAGTGGCTAAACAAATTATGTTCTGTGGATGCAATGTAACACTACTTAACCATAAGAAATGATGAAAGAGAAATCTAGAATAACTTGTACCAACTGGTGCAGAGTCAAAAGAGAGATCCAGGAGAGTGATTTGTACAACAACAACAGTAGCAATGCAAAGACATACAACTTTTAGGGACTTTAGAACTCTCATCAATATATGCAAGAACTAAGCACGGTTCCAGAGTGCTCAAGGTCAAGAATGTTATCCACCTCCTGGCAGAGAAGAAAGCAACTCAAGATTCAGAATGAGACAGATGTGTTTTGCCTGACTATCCTTATTCTTCCATGGGTTTGGCTTTTGCTTTCTTGTTTTATTCAGTGGAAAGAGGAAGATAGATGCTTGTTAAATACAATAAGAAGCATATTTTAAAAAAAAAACATGTTAATGAAAAGCTTATTTTTAAAAGGGTTATGTAGTCATTGAAAAAGTGAACAAGAACCTAGAGAAAAGGTTTCTTTTCCATACTTGTAGGAAAAAGGTAGGGGGCCACTAAGACAGAATATCACAGACCTCATTTGAGAGGAGTCACTATATTAGACACTTTTTGCTTAGTGGTTTTTCTTTTTTATAGAAGTTATGTATTGTATGATGGGAAAATAAAAGCCATATACACAGACATATTCATACATACATACACACACACTTAAAAAAAACCACAATGGTTTTATCGCAGGTCATTTTAGCATCGTACACAAACATGGCCTTGTCCATTTCAGATAAATCGAGTCCTTTTCACAATTAGAAACAGTTGCTAGACAATACAGTTTAGCTAATTGATTCTCTTATTAGAATTAAATTGGCTTAATTTATTGCTTAATAACCTGGAAGAGAATAAAACCTAATAACACAATGTAGATCAAAGCTGGGCCTCCCAAGAAAACTCTTTTTGGCGATAGTGAAAGAGGCATGAATTAGCATCTCAATGCTGCACACGCATTGTTGTGTTTTTTTTTTTCTTTTTTAGATCTCTTAAAATATTTTAAACATGCAATTTATAGAAATGATTGTCATGCTTAACAAAGACACACGCCTTGTAATTTTAATACTCCCATTCAACAAAGTGATTTAGATGGAAGAGTTTGTGTATCAAATACTATTAGATTATGATATGTAATTGCCTCTAGAATGCAGCTAGTACCCAGGAGGCTAATTTGTTTGCATTAGTTGATCAGGTCAACTGCTTCAAACATGCAGATTGGAGAACTACTGGTAGATTGCATTACACCATTTAAATAAATAGTGGCAATTTGTCAATGTCATCTTAGTTTCAGTGTTTCCTTTGAAACACCAGGAAACGGTAATTCTGATTAAAGTGACCTTTTCTTTGTGAAAATGAGATGTCCGAGTCCTCCAGTTAGTAGATAATACTTATCAGGCATTCCTTGTCTTCCATCAAGTACTATATGAAAATCAGAAGCAAACTTTGGCAGAGGTACAAAATGCAGCAAGAAATCCCCAAATCATTTCTTTCCAAAAATAATGGAGTGGGGAAAAGGCCAATTTTCAACGACAGCGATCAGGAACCTCGAGTCATACCCGCTTGTGGCCACAGAGTTAGCCAGGAATCCGGCAGCAATGTTTTAACTCGAGACTTCTTTATACTGAGTACACAAACCCCAACGTTAATCAGTCCCTGACCTTAAGGATGTTTCATTTTCAAACAAGGGGAGTAGGTACCCCCAAGCATAGAATGCCCTGATCATGAGATCACAGACTCATTTGCTCTTGACTAAACTTATAACCCAAGCACCCAGACAACTATGCTTTGTAGGAATTAAGGGTAGGAGTAAATGAGACACTGGAAGAAACTGCTGAGCGGCTGTGGTGAAATTTGGGTTACATTTGACAAACCGTGACCTCCTGGCTCACCTCGTACCTGGGTACAAGGCTCAGCACACAGCTCCTTTCCTTACTCTGCTTCTCTCAAAGTCCTACAGCATTTCATTTGGAAACCATTTGCAGTACTCTGTGAGGTACCACTGATGGAGTATTCCTATTAGGGTCTTGTGTTTTGAGTCCTATTGGAGATGAAAGGAGGTTTGGAAAAGGGATAAGGCCTCAACTCAAGGGAGACATAGTGGAGGAGGTGAAAAAAGCAGCCCAGAAAAGACAAAACCCCCTTTGTCCCGATGGTGCTTTTCTCTAAACTCCTCAACAGCCAAGACCACATCTTCCCTTTTCCCATCCCTTTTGTGAGGCCTTGCATACCGTCCAAGCTCAATAAACAGCTGGCGACTGGAGTTAATGGGCCGGTCGGACCAAGAGCTCAACTGTTTTGGTGCAGTGAGCTCCCGTGGATACTCCTGCCCTTAGTGCTAAGTGACACCAGCCCCGCAGAATCTCATTGGGGCATTCTGTCTTAGATTTGTCCCCGTAAACACTTTTAATTTAATCATCGGGCTTGGGAATCAGAATTCACATCTTCATTTTCCTACACCCGGTCTGGATCACCGGTTTATCTTCTTCGGCTGGACAATTTGCCGCCAATGAATATCGATTTAGGGAACGAAGGGGGGTTTAAAGGGAATGGCTCCCCACGTGTCACACTGCTACAAAAGCACAGTTTACACAATAATCGTCTTTTAATATGATCCATTAAACTTTGACACTGAGAGTCTTTACTGGGAATACATCCTGAGTTTCAGATGACAGACTGGAACTGCTTTTCTTGATGGGACTCTTACAATAAATCAACTGAATCCAAAATAAATAAAAAAGACAGTGTTTCCACAACAAGCCACTAAATAGCCCGACTATTGGGGCCCAAAGGGTAAGCTTTATTATCTTCTCCCCTTTGGCCCTATCAAGGTGGGGAGGGGGGGAATCCCCTCGATGTGTATAAAAAAAAAACTTTTGCACTTTGACATTGGTCTTTCCAGCAGAACTTGCTTTTCTATTGAAACAAACTTAAAACATATTCCATTTCACAAATGCCAAATGTGCTGAACATGTGGTTTTAAAATAGAAGCATGTGCATCCACTGTTCTCCATGAAGACCCTTTCTGAGAAAGGTCTCTAGGGTGAGTCCCTTAGCCAAAGCCAGGGAATACAGGAAGAGGGTGAAACAGCCTTAGATCCCGCCCGCCCAAAGTGGACGGCCCAGGCCACAGAAGGAATGACATTTAATATGCACGCGCAGGGGCTCCCGCCGAGTGCCCTGTTTGGTAACCCGGATCAGGATGCTTGTTTAGTGGATAAAAGTGTAACTTTAGAAATTGGCAGGAACTCGCCAGGCTCGGCCACCTGTCTGCTCAGCCAGAGACGGCAGAAGGCTTTCCAAACAAGCTGTTCAAAGTTCATTCTGCTATGCTTCCTCACCAGTGGCAGCTTCAAAAGAGCCATTGATGAAAACGCCCAGTTCAAAGACACATTGATGACGCTTGCTGGGCTTTATGATAAAGTTCCTACTTTGTCTTTCCATTACTAAAATAATAACGGCTTTTGGGAAAACTGTAAATACAAGCTGGGGAAACTCTCTAGACGTTTGTTCTGTGCAATGGCCGGGGTGGACCGTTACATGAATGGAGCCCTTTGTCGCAGGCTTCTTGCCGTCGATAATAATATAATTCCTATCGCAAATAAATAACATGGAACTCCAAAAGAGGTCTGTGGAGTCAGTCAGCAGCCAGGCTCACGCCTCAGGAACACCAACCCTCAGAGCCGATAAAAGCAACCAAGGCGGGAAACTTTGACCCGGGAATATCATAATGTCTTCCTTGATCTCGTTACGCCATCTGAAACCATCTGGGACTGAGAATGATGAAAGAGTGATGCAAATTTTGAGCCCACAGATATAGCAACGGCTCCTCGGCTATCGGGATGGATCGGTACATTTGCCCTCGCTCCGAACGCCACGCACCCAGCTCTGCCTGACACAGCTACACAGTGGGGCTCCGAAGACGGTAGGAACACCAAGAGCAGCCCCTCGGCTTCAAACTGCTGGTGTTCTGCCCTCAAACATAACTCTGCACAACTGCATTCCTTGCACGCCTCCTCCACCCCCCCCATAACAAGCACAGTTAGCAATGAACTGAAATAGAGCAACTAATATTGGCTGCAGGCCTTGAGCCAGTTCAGAGTACAAAGTAGAACTGAGGGAGGCTGCCCATTCCAAGCACAAGGGACAGCTGGTACAGACATATAGACTCCAGAGACAGCAGTGTACCACTGGAGACAAAGTGCAAGTATGCTAGCATTGCTATACTAGTTTGGAGAACATGTAGAAGGAAATAAAATCTAAAGGAAAAACTGAAGATGTAGGAAGGGGCTAGGTTGGTGAAAAGCCTTAATTGTCCCAAGGAGAAATATATACTGAGAGTTTCAACAATCTTAGTCCACTTTTTACACTTTAGTAACTTAAAACCAGCACTAGAAGAACAAGCCATACATGATCCAGGAGGTAAGAGGGAGTCATTGGAGCTCCTTAAGCAGGGGAGGTGATATAATCAAATCTGTGCTTTCGAAAAATTGATTTGGTAGATGAAGGAAGGCAGGATGACAAATTAGAAGGCTGCCGTAGGGGGAGAACAGGAAGAAGGAAGAGAGAAGAGAATGGATTTGCTAGTGATCAGATATGGCTGGTGAGTGAGAGGGAGAAGTTGAGGCCGACAACAAGAGTGCAAGCCTAAGTGGACAGGGGACGGGGCAGGCGGGGAGAGGGGGGAGAGATGATGACACTCATGGCAATAACAGACAAGTTCATAACAGGAGAGAACACAATCGGTTCCGTTTTGGAAATATTCCTTGTAGACAGAAGAGAAGTTGGCAGGACGTCCAGTTTGTTTGGAAAGCATTACATGTTGCCATTCTGGGACTGTGGGTGTCATTTGGTTTGGGTAACATTGCCACAAAATTAGTACGTACCGTTTATATTGGCTTTTCAAAATTACCAAATGATTTTCACAAAGACCGTGCAATATGGGCGGGACAGTGAGGTCTCTAATACTTGAAAAAATTAATACCAAGAGAAATGAAGGTCAATTCAATTTCGTGAATGTGTATCAGGCATCAGCTTCTTACTGGCTAGGGAGGTAGTGGAGACACACAAAGATCAACCTTCCCAAAGGGTCTCTGTGCCTTCCCGGAGCTTACATTCTTCTGAGGAGCTAAAGCATCATACCCCACACATCCTCTCTCGTCCCAAGCTCCCTATTGACATGATCTGAAAGATGCTTGGCAATCACGATGACTATATCTGAGTGGGAAGTAGAAATGCACTTTTCTCGATGGCTAATCCAGTATTGATATGACACGTACTATTCTATAGTTTACAAAAACAAAACAGGTTTCAAGGACGACCTCTTTGGGAGAAAGTAAACAGGCCTCTATACATTTAATATCTGAGTAGTAAGAATGACAGTTTTATAACCTGCTGATAGAGACCTGTATTCCACTCCAATGCAGGCTTCTTTGGGTATGTATTGATCAACCAATTCCCTATACACCTCACAGAGAAATATTATCCATGGTTCCTGACTTCAAAGAGGTTATAGTTGAGCTGGAGATACATGAATCACAAATTCTAAAAGGTGTTGTCATCATGAAAAATATAATAGAAGCTAAGAGGAAGAGTTAGAAATGTTTTCAGAAGAGGTAAGATTTCATCTAGACCTGAATGAATAGGAAGGATAGAGGTCTAAGATGGATATAGGAAATTCCATGTCATTTACAGTAATTCAGGGATTTTCCCTATATTTGCAAGCAGTCACTGCCTCAAGCTTCACCCTCAAATGATCCAATAAATCCAACATCCCTCTTTTCAGGAATGAAGAGTAATGGACCATGGGTATATCATCTGCAATCCTATTTAAAATTATCAACAGAAACACCACACAAAGGTCTCCTCACCCAAAGTAGCTTTGCAAGTGGATGGTTAAATTAGGGGTCCACCATAACAAAGAAAACGCATCTGCTGAAATGGCAGCTGGATGAGAAAATGACAAATTCCCTTTCCCTTTTTATGGAGAGAAAGCAGAGAACAACGTACTTGGGAGGTTTCAGTATGAATAAGAGGTAGCACCAGAACATCCCAGGTTGCTCCCTGCCCCCCTCCCATTATGTACTTGAAAACTTAAATCTGTGGGGTTTTTTGGTCACTGCTCTATAGCTCCTCTTTGGGGTCATGTGATAAATAACATAAAGAATTAAAACTTTTTTCCACTCTCCACTAACACTCAAAACCCAAACTAAAAAGAACCTATGTACCAACTATAGGGTAAATTGCCTATAGGAGGAAACCAGGGAACCACCCAATAAGGAAATACTCTTATGAATAACCACTGAAGAATACTAATTCTTAAAGCTTTCACTAAACATCTTTCTCCCATCGGCTGGGCAGATTGTGCCTGGGATCCAGTCCAGCATTCTCTGGATGCAGAAACTACAAGCACACTTGACTTCCTGCCACTCTCCATCCCTCAAGACAAACATTGATTTTATTCAGCTACTGGAGACAAGGAGGAGAAATAGAGCTGCCATTTGCCTAAGGCCATTTCCTAGGTTAGAGAAGCCCAAGAAATTTCTCTCTACATATCCTCCCCATCCCTGCAAAAAGTGGAAAAAAAGTTGATTCAGCCCATCCAAAGAAAGTAAGGGTGAGTCCTAGGGGAAGAAACTGAGACAGAGGGCCAGTCTAGAAGACGTATCCTAGACATGAAGGAAAGGATACTGAAATATGGCTGAACCCGGTTCTTTCCCCCAAGAAACCGAATAGGAGAGCAGGCTAAGGGAAATTTGCAGTATAATCCTGAGAGGACAGTAGTATACCCTACCATCAAAGAAGGATAAGTTAAAGTGAATGACAAAGGAACATACACCCGAAACACTTAGACAACAAAGATTTAATATTAAGCTGAAAGAAAATCTGGCAGAAAAGAAGAAGGGGCAGACACAAACAACTTAAAGGTCATAAGCTTCCCAAAAGAATATGATAAAAACAAAAAGATGAACACCAATGATGTACAAAATAATATAAAAACTTTCCAAAAGTTCCTAACAGAAGAAAGATAGCACAATCAAAAGAATCCCACAGACTTGTCTCCATGTTGGGGAAGAGGGGAGTGGATATAATTTAAAGTCTAAGACACATAGGGTAAAATTTAACAATTCCAATGAAAACACCAAATTCTGAAAGCAGCCAGGATAATGGACAGAAAATCTGATGAACCTAAGAGAAGGAAAAGAAAATGAGAAATTCAGAAAACAAACAGAAGTTGAGGTGCAACATCAAACTCCGTACCCTGAAAATCCAGTGAAATAGAGACATTTGAGGCATTTCTGCAAAACAGACATGAGCAGAATATTTGACTCGTGCCCACCTTCAAATAGTGGAAATGCAAGGAAGAAATTCACCATTTCTACCAATCAGTAATTTGTCCACCATCAATGCATTAGGCAATTTTATTCCATTATTTCCTACGGTATAATATTCAGGCATTTCAACTCATCATCATCATCATCACCATCATCATCATCTTCTAGGACATCTATGCTCCTCAGATGAGCTCTGCCTCCAGGTCAGGTACCCTGACCGTACAGAAACCCTAGCTTCTTCTAGTGCTAGCCTTATTTTCTTCAACATCTCTGTTTTGTGACTGCAAATCTATTGTCTTTTTATTTCAAAGCTTCCACACCTTATAGAGATCCAGTGAGGAGACTAGATGTGACATACTGCCAAGCGTAGGAGAGTAGTATGCAACCCAGACTAACATCTCCTGCAAAGCTGAACCTCTTTATTAATAGATTTAACCAAACAGAGGCATTTTTCTAATGCATGCTCCAAAAGAACTCTAAGTGAGCAGGCTATTTGATATGGAAACACTTCAAATGGGAGAAAAACAAAGTATGACCAGTTACCTTGAAAGAAATTAAACAGTGAAATCTCTTATGATTTTAGGTCAAGACAAGACTATATTATTAAAAAATCAACTCTTACCTTTATTTACAACCAAAGAGAGCTCACACAAGTACTAAGGAATCATTAAATGCCAAATTACCCTCCACCATCTATCTCTACCAACTTCCTCTCCCTTCCTACTCACAGAATAGTCCTAAAGATCATGCAGCCATGCCATCCTGATTCAAAGTTTTAGCATCTAATTTCAAGTAGGTCCCTCATTGCACACTTTCATTTTTCATCGATTCTTTATTAACACACTTCATAGTAGCTATCTATGTCGCCAACAGCCAAAGTTGGAGAGGACTTCCCTTTATATTATCTTACCAAAAAAAGGCCATCAAAAACCTCAAAGGCCATCCAAACCTCAAAAACCCTTCTTGGTCATCTCTTATTTTCCCTCCTCTCTCAGGGAAAAATGGGCTATTTTCTTGCCAAGGCTAATTCATTACTCCAATTGCGCTCTTGATCCTCTTACCTCCATTTTTTTCTGAGAATTTACTCCATTGACCATTCCATATTATAATCAATTTTTCCTGATTTATTGGCTCCTACCTTACTGTTTAAGAGCATTAAAAAAACTTTGACCAAACACCACCAATTTCTCAAATTATCTTTCCCCAGCTTTTCCCTCCTTCACAGCTGAACAACTATAAAGGCATGTTTCCACTCACTGCCCCCATTTTTTCCTTATTCACTTTTGACTTTTACTACTCAATGTTGACAAAAGCTACTGGGAAAACTGGAAACAGTCTGGTAAAAATTAGGAATAGACAGACACCTTATATCATATAGTAAGATAGGCTCCAAATGGACATATAACTTAAACACGAAAGGGTGACGGCATGAACACGTTTAAGTAGCATGAAAAAAAATCTATCAATAGGGAAATAATTCACAATCAAAGATAGTAATGATTAGAAAAGATAGAATGAACAATTTTGATTACAAAAAGATTTTAAAAGTTTTTCACAAACAGAACAAATGCAGCAAAAAAAACTAGAAGAGAAATGGTTAACAGAAAAACAAAAAATCTTTGTACCATTTCTCTGAGAAAGATCTCATTTCCAGGCCATATTAGGAACTGATTTAAATTCATAAGAATAGACCCATAATCTAATCCTAAATAGTCAAATGACATAAGCAGGCAATTTCCAAAGCAAGAAATCCAAACTATCTATAACCATGTAGGAAAAAATGCTCAAAATCATAATAAGGAGAAAAATTGATGCAAGATTTTTTTGTATCACAGAATGTTTCTGTTTGTTGATGATTACTGAGTTAGTAATAAAAAAAACATTTTAAAAGGTGGAGAAGGGGAGAATATTATGTACAGATGAATGGTATAGAGGGAGAATCAAAATGTTGATAAGGAACATCAAAAATAAAGAAAAATGCATAAATATATAGCCTATGAATGGGAGGGGGAAACTAAATTCCAGAATAAAACAGAAGTGGAAAGAAGGCAGGAAGAAAACCCTAAATTAATGTTTTTTGGGGGGAAAATGACACAAATGAATTTTATTCAAGTTAAAAAGATGGATGGCTGTTGGGAGGCTGGGTGAGGATTCCTTTTTAAACCATATACTTAATATGTAATGGATGAGAGAAGAAAAACTAAATAAATAAATAAAAAGAAAGAAAAGACTAATTTAGTCAGCTCAAGAAACCTGGGCTAGGAGAGGAAAATGCAAAGGAAAAGGGGAGGAGATGCAATCAAATTAACCTTAAGGAAAGAAAGTCATGGGCACGGGCCAAAAACTGGCCTAAATGTGACAAAATTAACACAAAAGGATTAAACAAAAAGTAACATAAAACTAATAATTTGTACCTTAAATGTTAATGGATTAGTGTCATCATGAAATAGATTGGAATGAATAAGGAAATAAAATGATTTGATGTATATGAAAATGTATTTATAAAAAGATAATGCAGAATGAAAATGAAGTTCTCTAACAGGCTTTCCTAAATATCAGATGATTCTGAGAAAGCAGTAACTGCAGAGCAAATGGATGACTAGATACAAATATATATACAAATATATGTGTGTGTGTGTGTATGCATGTATGTGTGTGTATGTGTGTATATATATATATATATTATATATATATATATTATATATATATATATAATATATATATATAATACCAATATCAACCAGACGTGAAATGGAGATTTTAAACAAGTCAGACTCCTAAAGAGAAACTCAATACACTGCAAATAATTTGTCAAAAGGAAAAAGCCCTGGTACAGATAGATTTAGAACTGAATTACTGAACATTTAAAGGACTAAAAACTTCAAAGATTAGTCTCAATAACTGATAAGGAATGCACTCTACTTAACTTCACTTAGAAAAAAAATGTCTTAAGACATGAATCAGGAAGTGATAAAGCAGATAAGGAGAACTATAGACCACTCTAAGAATATTGGAATGAACATATGAAGAAATTTTAACCAAGAGATTGTATAAATATACCCACAAATTATTCATCATCACCAAGTTGAATTTATACCAAGGATTCAAAGACAGTTCAAGATTAGAACAATTGATGTGATTATTGAAACAATAAAAAGTATGCTATTATATCAAGAGACATGGGTGGGTGGGGGACAAAATTAAAAACCTAGAAAAGCAAAGGCATGGAAGGGTCCTCCTTTATGATGATCAGGAATCTATGTCTGAAACAAAGAACTCATATTATCCATCAAGGTGCAACATTAAGAACTTGCCCCAAAAAAGTACATGATTAAAACAAGCTATCTTTTCCCCCTATTTGAAATAATCCTTATATTAGCTGTAGCAATAAGTCAAGAAAAAATTAGATGAAAAACTTTGGCTAAAAAAATACAAAATTCTCCCTTTTTAGAATGATATGTTGTGTTACTTCAAAAATTCTAAAGAATCAGTGATGAAACTAATTGAGACAATTAAGAGCATCAGTAAAGTAGCGTGTTAAAAATAAATTCCCCCTAAATCATTAACATTTCTATACAGTACTAACAAAAACCATAAGGACCCGATAGGGAAAATCCATTCAAAATAGCTACAAAATGCATAAACTATTTGAACACACCCTTAGGGCTTGTAATAAATTTAATAACCAGGCTCTTTTTAGAGAGATTAAAGAAGATTTAAATAACTGAAGAGATAAATTGTACATGAATCAATATAATAAAAATGACTACAATTGAAGTTAATTTGTAGATTTAATGCTATATCAATTTAATTTCCAAGAGGTCACTTTAGAAGAGTAGATAAAAAAATAAGGAAATTTATTTGGAGAAATAAAAGGTCTAGAATATTGGGGGAAATTAGGAATAAAGAGGCACAGGATTACCATATCTTAAGTTATATTGTAATCCTCAAAACAACTTTGTATTAGTTTTTTAAAAAAGGAAATTAGATAAGTGGACCAGATTAGATGAGGAAGCCCCAGAAATGATTGAATATTGTCTTCAAATGTTTAATAAAACCAAGAACAAAAAAATGATGAATACAACCCCCAAATTTTAACTTTTAAATTGTAAATTCTCCAAAAATGTTGAAGAGAGCCAGAACCATTTCCCCCTACCCTCCCAGAAGAAAACTCTCAAATGCTTGCCTTCAATTCTCTAGTTCATCACTTCAGTGTCCTATGCTAAACTTGGTCAAAGACCCCAGGAGTGTGGCTATCCCACTTGGTCAGACTAACAGAAGTTCTCTTCCTGATCTACATAAAGAACCTTACAAAGAGAAAAGAAGTTACAAACCATCTTATTCACACAATTAAAATTGCAAAATATGTGACTACTTCTTTAAAGCTTCATTGTTACAGAAATTAGTACCTACCCATAATCCTATGTTTCCATTTGAACTGATTCACCTCTTTTAAACATAAAGCATTCATGTCCTTCTATCCACTGATCATACTAGTGGCTGCACAACTGGGAAAGCAAAGAAAGAAAGATAGGCCTTGTATATTTTATTTACACCAAAATATTGGTAACAGCCCTTTTTAGCAGGAGTAGAAAACTAGAAAAAAGGAAGTATCTAACACTTAGGGTATTTATGAATTTTTGGTATATTAATGAGATGGAATATTGCAATGACAATAATGATGATGATACCTAGCATTTATATAGTGATTAGTATGCACAAAGATCGATAGCACTTTAAAAATATTATCTCAGTTGTTCCTCATAATGAATTGGAGAGGTAGGGGATATTAAAATTGAATTAATCTTGGTTATTTTGAATCAAAAGGATTGCTAAATCCTAGGAGGCACGGACAAAATACAGATATGATCAACAAGATGGACGACTAGACATGTTCCTCATGACCAAAACAGAAATAGTGTGCCTAAGATAAATCAACTTCAGCTTTCTCCAAGGTCTAACACACTGGAGACACACAAGGAAGTTTTTTTTTAAAAAAAGATGGATTAATACCTACCTTAAACTTCACCACCCACCATTCTACCAGCAACGAGGCTGCACTAGCCAAATGATACACATGATTACAATACCACCCCTCGCCCCCGCTCCCAAAGCTAGAGTGACAGAACCTCACAACACCTTGCATATAGGTAGATCAAGGTTTTTTGGGAGGATAAAACCATATTTTTTTTCTGGCGATGTGGATGGGGCATCACATGGATATATGTGGAAAAGGAGGAAGATCTAGGGGAATGTTTGTTGTGCTTGGCTCAAACTAAGGCTAGCATTGAGGGGAAGATGATCCCCTTCTTGAGGCATCTGTAAATATAGACAAGACCTCAAAAAAGTGGGTAAGGAAGATGAGGAAAGGACTGAAAATGGAAGCGGGGAGAGAGAGAGAGGCCATTCTTCTATTTTCTAATGCCTTTCTAATAACTGACATGCCTATAGACAAAGTTGAGTGGGATTGGATTTAAGCAGTTAAGGTTCTTTAGAACCAAACCTATTTAACATTAGCTTCAACATCTGGGAGCTTTGTCTTAGCTGGTGAATATTTTGAAGGTAGGCTTATAGTCTTTAAACTCCCTGAAAGGGAGTGTCGGAGTCCTCTCAGTGAGAAGAAAGGGATGGGACACAGTGTTTTACCTTCCTTGCCCCTCTACATGGCCATACAACTGCTGCAAATACATTCTATACTCATTATACAATATTGCAGTTGAGAGATCACACCAATTGCTTACTCCCAAGTATCCCCCACATTCCTCTCTTTCTCTTTTGCCTTTAGATGCTGAAACTGTCACCAACCAATCTTGAAGCATGTGAACTTGGGGGAAGATCTGGGGGAACTTGAAAATTGCCCTGAAATATTGGAAGGCAACACATGAAAAGGGATGCAAACAGGTTTGAGTGAATAAGTTTTTTTCCTTCTGAAATTTGAGAGCAGTCAAATAATACATCCAGTGCCTCTCATTATTATTATCAACATCATAAGTTGTTAGTGAAAATCATATATATTTGCTGTGCCTAACATGGCCAACTCATTCTAAATCACATGGTCTAAGCGCCCTGGATTTTTTTACTTCATGTTTGTTAAATACAAAAAATCTTTTGTCAGTAGCATCGTTAGAGCTTATATTGGAAATCTGTTCCCCTATCATCAATAATGAGAAGCAAGGAATGTTCACGGTAGATCTGGAACTCAGCAAGACTCAGATTGACCTCTGTGATCTCAGCAAATTACCCAGCCTCTCAGGGGTCCAAGAACCTCTCCAAATAAGTTACAGCTGCACTGCTAGCCAATATCTTCCTCCACCAATGAAACTTAAACAAAATAATCACCAATATGGCATTTGATATGGATAATTTCACTGTTTTCTTATTTTCCAAATAGACTGTAACCTCCACAAGGGCAATGGGGACTGCTCATTATTTACCTGTATATCTCCTCCATTAACATAAGACTGTTCTTAGTAAATATTTGTTCAAATTACTCATTTTACCTATCGTCCATAGTCAGAAATGCTATGTTAGCTATAAACACATTTCTAAGGTCTGTGATTATGTTTACGTAGCTGCTTGTCATGTCAACAGTAAACAGTCCTTTTGTTCACATCCTCCTGTTCTGTTCTATCTTGTTCCAATTTTTGCCATAAATCCCCCCACAGGAGAATTCAGGTGACATATTCACAACAATGCTCTGAGCCTCTTCTGGTACCTTCTGGATACCCAGGCAGGCTCATCTGGACCATATGTTACCTAGCTGTCATTTTCTCACCTCTTTTCAAGCTCATCCATGTTGGTGCAGATGTTCTTACAGAGGAGAAACCCAAGAAGCCTTTGTGGAAACTCTCCAAGAGTACATATCAATATCAACACTTTATTGGTAGCTTCAAGTCTTAGAAATTAAGTCTAAGACCAGATTTCAACTCAGGAAGATAAGTCTTCCCGACTCCAGATTAGGTATTCTATCCACTGCCCCACCTAGCTGCCTAGTGGGCATAGTGCTTAAAAAGTGCGGCTGGTGCATAGTGCTTAATAAAGATTTGTTTTGTACTTGAAATCTGGTCTCAGTCACTTCACCCTATTTGCGTGCGTTTCCTCTGTAAAATAAGCTGGAGAAGGGAATGGCAAAGTGCTCCAGTATCTCTGCCAAGACTCATGTCATGGAGTCAGATACAACTGAAAAATGACATAACATTACAAAAAGCTGCCAAGTGCTAGAGCTACAAAGACAAACACAAACAATTCCTGCCCTCAAGGAGCTTGCACTCTAAGCACAACAATGAAACCATGGCTACTTTGAAATAAATTCAAGGGAAGATCCTTGAAAACAAAGGGTATACTGGAGGAGCAGGCAGTTTCTGTCTCCTCGGAAGTCCTTTAGGAGCCAAAAAGAGCAATGGTAGGAAGGAAACCAGGATGATGAAAGGCCATGACTCCATGTCATATGAGGATCAGCTGAAGGAAGTGGGAAGGGTTAGTCTGCAGAAAGCATGTGCTAACTGCCTCAAGTATATGAAAGCTCTTTTATGGAGGAGGAAACAGCCTCCTGAAGTCTGGAGCTTTGAGGAGAGATTGCAAAGTGGCAAATTCAAGACTGAGATCAGAAATACTCCCGCCTCACACTTGATCTCCCCACCCCACACAGATGTATAACATGTATACATACACACACTTCCTAACACAAGCATCCCAAAATGGAATTAGTGAAGCCCCTTTATCTGGGGTCTTTGCCCAGAGGCTAGATGACTTAGTTGTATATTGTGGCGGGGGTTCCCGTTCAGATATCAGTTGGACCAGATGGCTCAGGAGGTCTTTTCCAAGTCCTAGATTCTCTGATTCTGTTGTTCTTCCCAAAGCACAATCGGGGGGAATTTCCTAATGAATTCTGTCACGAGTAGAGTTGTCATTTCAGTGTAGTGATCTGAGCAAAGCGAGAGTGGCAGATTTACAATAGCCTGCTGCTATTAGCTGAAACAATTCAATAAGAGAACTCCGGCAGATGGAAATCCAATGACCCTCGATAGCAACCAATATAATCTCCTCCTGTGTGAAATAATATCACGGCCCCATTGTGTTGTCTTCAATTATGGCTTCTGTTGATTGCAATATGGCAGTTGCTCTCATATGAATCCCAGTTGTTGTTGGCATCAAGATGGCCAACTCTCTAAAGCAGAGGGGAAATGTGGGTTGGGGGGAACTTTGCAGGGAGGACGAAGCCCCAAGTCTTTGCATCAGAAAAGAATGAGATGACATCAGAGTCCCGAAAAGATACCTGAGAGAGCTTTACGCTCTTCACTAGGAAGACTGTCACCAAAAAAGCAGTAATAAGAACAACGAAAGCTTTTGCCCATGGTGGCTATGATCACGAGACCGTTTCTATGGAATGGGCAACATCAGCTCCATAGGAGCCAACACGGGCTAGGTGATGGTCATTGTGGCTAATTTGCGTTGATGATTCATCTGGCCCATGTAATTATGCATAAGTCAGTAATATAATGGGGGGGGGGAAGAGACAACAACAGTTTGGATGGAAAATATTAGATTTGTTCCCTACCATTTGAGCTTGTGAAAATAGGAAACAGATGGTAGACTTCAGATATTCAGTGGGCACAATAAAAAGCCTCTCACCAGAAAAATGACATTATACTCTTCCCAAAATAAGAGCCATGGTGGTGGCTATTTCCTTCATACCACACAACCTCTTATCAATTGTTCGATTCTGTAGCTGACAGAAGAATCATCTTTTTCCCCACACCTCTCTAAGTTTGCTCACAACTTACCAAACGGGCACTCTACTTTCCAACTCATAATGAAGAGAAATGCCAAACCCTTTGAATATGAATTTCTTCTGTCTTTAGACTTTGTGACCCAGTCTTAATAAAAGAGCAGCCTTTGTCATTTCTTGATCTGTGATGGAATGAAAATGCTTTCCATTACTTAGTTTTCTTTCTATAGCACCTTATTTTATTCTACATTTAACAGTTTACTTTAAAAGATAAGTAAAATCCTCTGTTAAGGGATGGGGGACTTATGTGGACAGATTAAAATGAAAATAATAAACCATTTCTGCTTGTGAGGAAAAAAATGGCAGGCTGGATTGGATGTTTGCCTCTTCGTGGATATATGTATATGTGCATATGTGTGTATGATTGTATGTGAATTTCACTAAACAACCATATATAGGAAGCCAATGAAAAATACTGTTGTGATCAAGGAGATATCTCTATATTCACAGAAAGAAAAGGAAAGGCTAATTCTTCTCATTGAGGGAGCTAGATACCATTATAGTGAATTGAGCAGGAGGACCCAAGTTCAAATCTGACCGCAGATGCTTAAAAAGCTACGTGACCTTGGGCAAGTCTTTGCCCCTCGTAGCACAACCAAAAAACCCGAGTGTACAGGTTGGCCTCAGAATCCTGGTCAAAGTAGAAGAGAATTGGTAAGCAGCACCTAGCAGGCAGGCAATCTAGGTCTGAACCATAATGGAAGACAAGACCAAATAATTCCTGGACAAAGTGAGGCTTTTTCTTGACTAAATAAAAGATAAAGGGGAATCACTAAAAACAAAATTGCTCATTTTCCTTGCCACTTTTTTCTGAGATCCCTAATCTTTTGTTCTTCCAGATATAGGTCATTCTTTAAATCAATGTTCCCATCGATTAAAATTGAGAAGTTTTTGTACAGACAAAATTAATGCAGCTACAACTAGAAAAAAAAGCAAATGGGAAAGATATTGGAGCAAGTTACTCTGATAAGGGACTCATTTCTAAGCTCGGCAAGGAAGAAATTTTAAGAAGAGTCATTCCCTAGTTGATAAATTGTTACACCATAATTACAAGCACTTTTCAAAAGAAGTCAAGTTATCCATAATGATACGAGTATATGCTCAAAATCATCAGTAATTAGACAACCCCATATTATAAAGGAACTCTTCCACCTAGTACTTATCATATTGACAATGAAGACAAAAGAGAAAAATGACAAATGTTGAAATGACTATTAGAAAGCAAGAACATTAATGCACTATTAAAACTGTATCCCAAATTCAATGAACTGAGCACACCCTTTGAGCCAGGAATTTTACTATGAGGCCTATATCCTGAAGACATCAAAGAAAGAGAAAAAAGACATATGTGTGTGTATATGTATAAATGTATGTATATGTGGGTGTGTATATATAAGTGGGTATATTAGTTATGTTTAAATTTGTTAGTTCTTTTCATAGTAGCAAAAAGCCTTGGAAACTAAGGAAGTATTTACATTCTAGAGAACGACTATACAAATTATGTTATAGAAATGTAATGTTAATATAGTATTGCATTATAAGAAAAGACAAAATGGACAATTTCATGGACAATTAAAAGGGAAGAGTCCTTGTGTCAGTCATTTGAGGACTCATTTCTCCTAATCATGGCATCGGTATTCCAAAAATGTTTAGACCTCCTCCCAGTATTGTCTTCTAAATTCAAGGCACTTTCAAAGAATTTAGACAGGGGAGGGAGCTTAGTGAGTTTCTAGTCCAATCCCTTGAAAGAACCAATGAAGAACCATAACTGGTTCTCCTATTCCTCAAACCCTAGGTACCTGCTTTGTTAATAGTTTTTTTCAACTGCAACAGTAGTACTATAATTATTGTTATTTTTTTACAATTAATCATAATAAATAATACTGTTAATAATAATAATTAGTGTAAGTTACAAAAATGTAACACTGACCAAATACACAGAAAAACAGGTGGCCAGAATTTTTGCCAGTTATTCTCTATTTCACAATCTAATAGATTCACAAATCTCCCCTAAGTGCTAAAACCCTTAAAGTCCACAAAAACTGTACCAAAAAGGTACTATCATTCCAGCCAAGGTGATGTCCAAACTAACCAGCATTTAACTCTGACCCATACAAAGATACATCATAGTTTTTACCCAAGTAAGTACTTATAATCTCCAAACAACCCGAAACAAGAAGCTCTCCAAACACAGAGCCTTAAAAGAAGAAATTTTACCCATATGGAGACAGGATCAAGTGCTCTGAGAACATTTCAGTAGTTATCAAGGGCCAGCTTATCAGACTGAAAAGATGTAACTGCTCCTAAGAGTAAAACAAAGTAAGATAACAAAGGATTGCACAGGCTATCCCTACTTGAAATTGATGTGATGGTCAGCATGACATGGAAAACAGCAGAGCAAGTGATGTCCCTTCATGTGCGTGCATGTGCGTGCGTGTGTGTGTGTGTGTGTGTGTGTGTGTGTGTAAGGTGTCAAACAGCATCTGTATTGAAGTGGCTTGGGAGAACTACTGAAGATCTATATCATATATCTATATGGGAGATTATATCAATGTGGAGCAGGTATGTCCTATTACCCAATCAAAACCAACAAAAAATTTTAAATTTAAGAAGTTCCTTATTATCAATTTCATCATTAATGAAAAAAGCTTACAGTTCCATAACTTCAACATTGCCCTTATCATCTCAACATCTTTGATTCAGTTCTGCACTCACGACTTGTTTGTGTACTACAAACAACAAAACAATTCCAACCATAGTGAGAACAGTAGTGTTTCATATCTACGTGGAGAACGAACCTCTAAAACAATACCACATTGAGAATAGATGATATAAAACATAGTATTTTTCAGGAGACAGTTTAAGCCATTTATTTTACAATTCTGCCCAATGAAATATATCATCTATCTTAATAAGAACTACGTTTTACCTTCCAAACTAAAGAGGCAATTAACCCTTCCAAAATTTTATTAATGATTTGATGTATATGGATGCCATCAGATGAAATGGTTCCACAAACAAATACATTAAGCAGTTTCTTCATTCCATAGAATTTTTCTTTTATGATATCAAAATGTGATTCATGTTCAGGAAGTATGTATTTTTAATGTCTACCACAGAAATAGACCAAAGGACATGAATCTGAATCAGAGTTCCAACTGAAAACAACAGACGAAAGCAATATTTACAAATACCTTGGTCTCCTCTGGGCAAGATGTGTCAGGCAGAAAGCTATGAAAAGACAAACTTGTAGCCAGATATATTAAGAGACTGACATCCTGAAGTCAAAGGTTAGGGGAAAGAACACATTCAAAGCAGTGAACAACTATGCAAGAGTAGCTTTGATGTATACTTTTCAGAATTACAAATTCATCAACATTACATTATGAAGTATTGTAATAAAATGTGTACACAATTTTTTAAAAATCACACACCTCCTAAATTGAAGACAATTGCAGAGCCACGAATGGTTAGTTATCAAAAAAGTAAGATGACACTCAACAGATATTCCCAAAGCACATGAGAAGGAAGTAGAACATAACAAGGCCTACCTCCAAGAGTATTTCTGGAAAATCTGACAACAGTTACACATCACTGGTTTTCCTGAACATAAGTCAAAATTGTTCATCTCTAGACAAGATCCCAGAATAGAAGCTAAAAGCTCTCCACAGGTGACATCCCAATGAACTCAACCAACAGTACACTGACATAACAGCATCAATCAGTGCCCATGTAACATCAATTCATTTATGGAAATGGTGAAGCGAGGAGAGCATTTTATGATGGCAATATATGCCACCAAAAATTACAGAAAAGTTATCCGTAAGGAGTGTGGACTTCCTAATCAATTCAGATTCTGCAAAGAAATGGTAAAAAAAAAAAACAAAACCAAACCAAACCCGTAACACGTCAGAACAAGATGCAAAATTTGTAGCCCTGCCAAATGTCTGGCAAGACCATCCATCAGAAGCTTGATGTCTTTCATGGACTGACAGCTGCCAAATCCCCATGCTACACACAGCATAAATATATGTGTATTTACACATTTCCATAAGTACTAATACCCTTAAAATTCATAGGGTTAGGATTAGGATATATGAGTGTACTGAAGCCAAAGCATTATCACAGACTAAACTGTTGCCCATAATTACCTGCATGTAACATTCATTTCCAACAATTTAAGGATAAGTTTTTTGACTAGGTAGCCAGCAGAAAAAAATAAAAATCATATGGTAACAGCATTGGATCACTTTATGCCTGTTGTTTTGTGTGCTACAGGAGCTGTCCCCACAGTCCTTTCTAACGAGTCTACAGATGACCTCACAACCCAATAGTTTTCCCGAGCTATCACAACAAAACAAGACAGTGGCTTTATCTACTTGTGCAATCATCTACAGAAGAGCAAATATGGTAGGAAAATGACTTGTCTCAGGACTGTTTCTAGCTGAATCCCACTGAAAAAGATGAAAAGAAGAAGATGATAATAATGATTATTTTATATTGACAACATTATCCCTTGCACTCGTTTCTTTTCCGATTTTTTCCCCTCCCTCCCTCCACCCCCGCCCCTAGATGGCAAGCAGTCCTTTATATGTTGGATATGTTGCAGTATATCCTAGATACAATATATGTTTGCAGAACCGAACAGTTCTCTTGTTGCACAGGGAGAATTGGATTCAGAAGGTATAAATAACCCGGGAAGAAAAACAAAAATGCAGATAGTTCACATTCGTTTCCCAGTGTTCTTTCTTTGGGTGTAGCTGCTTTTGTCCGTCATTTATCCATTGAAACTCAGTTAGGTCTCTTTGTCAAAGAAATCCACTTCCATCAAAATATGTCCTCATACAATATCGTTGTCGAAGTGTATAATGATCTCCTGGTTCTGCTCATTTCACTCAGCATCAGTTCATGTAAGTTTCGCCAGTCCTCTCTGTACTCATCCTGCTGGTCATTGAAGAAGATGATAATAATAAGAAATAACAGTTCTGCTCTTTTTCTTAATCAAAATTTAATCTCATTGTTTGATAGCCATATCTCATTTGCATATAATTTACATTCATCTCTACAAACACATCCAGACATGCACATTTCTCTACCTACTTGGGATCAACATTGGGGATGTTTTCACATGCCACAAGTGTAATTGTGACACAGGAGAAACCCAGAATTGGTTTCCAAATTGGGTTCAAATCCTGGATCTGATACTTATTGGTTCCACTGAAATTATTTCCTCATCCTGAGAATCAGCTTTCTCTTTTATACAATGGGGCTAATAGCTCTCATCGCCTCTACGGTGTTTACAACCCTCGTTAGCACTCCATAGACACGCAAGTTAGTGGCGCAGTAGCAGACTCAGCTTGCTAACATCCAAGCATCCTTGCCATTTGGGTAGGATAAGGTTGTGTTCACAGGTCCAGCTAATCGGCCTTTAGGATCGCAGACATATTCTCAGTTTTCTTCATCTTCTCTGGCCACACTAAGGGTCAGCTTCATAAAGGTGCCAGTCACCTACTGCAGCAATCACCAGCCTTTGGTGAATTAAAAGGATGCTGCCAACTTCATTATACTGTAACCCTTCCATAAAGGAAGGGCAGAGCTGATTAACGAGTGCATAATTGGGGCCTGATTGATGGTTCTCTCCCTCACTGCTAAAGTCTGTATATATAATTATTTTGCCTTGGGGCCTAATTGTGTCACTGTTAGCTTCTACTTTTGCCATCAACTGAAATTTGTTGACAGGCCCTGCAGCCTCTAAGAACCCAAGTCATCAGATACGTTGCCCACAAACGGCCAGCAGCACGCGTAGCCATTTCCCGGCTTCAATGAGAAACGAAAAAAAAGTACAAGCATAGATTCCTAGCCATGCAGGCTAAACTCTGGCCATATCAAATCCACATCTCATTAAGCCTTCAGCTCATTATACTGTTCCATAGCACAAGAGTGACTCACAAAATGAAGACCAATTTTAATAACCAGTCTATTTGGGGAACAATCCTTCAAGTTACATCAGGAAACTAGCTCCCTACTAGGAAATGGAACAAAATGCTACTAAATCACCATTCAAAAGATTCCTGTTCTGGTTGTCTTATTAAAAGAAGACAGACCCTTTTTGTCTCCCAAAGGCATTTATCCCCCTCCGCTATAATAATAACTTTGATCCATATTTTGGTGACCCTCTTTTTTCCCCCAACACCAGAGAGGCAATGCTTCTAATATATGAGCCAAGATATACAAATGTGCCCTCTGAAATTCCCTTTGTTGGTTTCTCCTTACCAAGAACTCCCTGGGCTTATCAATCATGGAATGATTTGAAGAGACTTTCAGTCAAAGCTCTGTAGTATGCCAGTGGGCACAGGCCAAGAGGAAAAAAAATAAAGATTGCTATTTGCCCTCTCTTCTTATCTGCACTTGATTTATAAGTCAGTGGGAGTATGCTGGAGAAATAAAGGCAAAGACCTTGATGCCTCCCTGTGGAGAATATGCACCATTTGGATTGAAGGCATGAAAGGGGGGAAATTAATGGTAAGCTGTTCATCTGTCACGACCGCCAGCCTGATGGTTTTGCAGAGAAGGCGAGGACTGTGTGACATGCCCTCCAGTGAAGGGCAAGGCTGTCTGCTGTTCTCATATTAGAAACATAGCACTTTTGATTGCAGAGGGATTTCAATTCAAATGAGTCTGTGCATTGGGAAGATGGATATTTACACAAGCCTACTGTATTTCCTTTAAGGAGAAACTTGTAGAATTGAGTTTGTTCCTAGGCAGAAAGGGAGACAAAAAGTTCATAAAGCAAAGTCTCCCACTTGCTAACGTGAGCCCACAGTTGTCCGCAGAGATGGAAGTGGAGATGGCTCCTGGAGCGGCAGGCCCAGCCAAGAGGAATGGCCTCTTTGGAGAGCACAAAACACAGAAAGGGACAACAAAGAGGAAATCACAACTTAAAGGCTGGTTATTTCCCCCATCAGAACAGGAAGAGTGCAACCAAAACAATCTGAAGAACATACTCAGCGGGAAGGAAACAAAATCAAGCAGCAAAGTTTCATCTCACAGGAAGCTCGAGCAAGACCCCATTTGCTTGTTGTCGAAGCGAGACGATGTTCTGTCAGTGGAAACGTCCACCTTCAGAAAGAGCATGTGGTGCACGTTAATGGTGGAAATTCAACACGGAGAAATTGATTTCCTAATCTGAAAACATCACAACAATGTGATAATTTCCAGTTTCCAAAGTCAGCCAGATTCTGTTTAAAAGGGAGCGGGGTTTTTGTTGGGTTCAGTTTTTCTCTGTCATTTCTTGATGATTAAACCAGGGCTTTCTGGCTTGTTTTTACAGTTGAACCAAGAAGAGGAGAGCTCAGACCCACTGCCAGTGTGGCCCCAAATAACAGAGAGATGCCCGTGGGAAGGCCAGGCTTCCTTTCCAGCCACGTTACAACAAACGCTTTGCTGCCAAATCACAGAAATGCTGACACCAGAGTCCCCAGCTTCTCTGTCTCCCAGGAGAAAGGTCACCCCACAACATCAGACAAATGGTCAGGAGCCCACGACACTTCCCGCAGACACACGTGAAACCTGAGGACGCTCCTCACCCTGGATGCTGCACTTCCCTCCCTTCCCCACCCCCAGCCTGTCCGACGGCAGACATTCCCCACATGTCTGTTTTATTACCAGAATCCTCCCTCTCACTTGCAACAGAACCTTTTTGAACTGGAGGCTCAGAAGTAAATCTTGGACCGTATCAACTTTTTGAACACCTACCCATTGCCAATGCCCAGCTGCCTCCCTCTCTCCTCTCCAAGGCCCTTCCCTGATCCCAGAAGATGGGGGCGGTCTCTTCTCGCCTCTGCCAGAGGGTTTTGCTCATTGTATCCGGATACTCCATTCTCCCTAGGTCCAGCCTCTCATCTTCCCGACTAGGCCCCAGGCGGCATCAGAGCATGGTAGTCGGCACTCCAGAAACACGCCCCAGGGATCGGTGAAGCCATTCACCGAGCAGCCAACCACTCCGGGCCGCATAGTGCCCAATGTCTGTCCGACGGTAACCAAGAGACCCTCGAGGCGCCCTAGGAAGAACTGTTATCTCTAACAAAGTGCCGGCTCCGTGAGAGCAGGGCCCTGACAGTGCCCGCAGCATCCAGCATGGCGCTTAACAGCGGCCAGCTACGAAACATAGCGAACGAATCAGCAAAGAGACGTATGACTGAACAAATACTAACTGAAGTCAGATGCTCTGAATTAGGGCTTGGGAATCAGGAGGAGATTCACATTCCCGGTGAATACTGGACAGCTGGGTGTTATGGGCCCGAACTCTGAACTTGAAACAAAGGATTCTTACAAGGTGCTAAGAACTGATAGAGACAAGTTATCTAATTTAGCCTGGTTCAGTATGATTGATTTAATCCTACAAGGAGATGTTATGGGCCAGAACTTGAAACAGGGTGCTACGTGGAACTGAGGAGACAATGGTTAAATCTAGATTAGCATTGATTTAATCCTACAACAAATAATGGTTTCCTAGTGATAATGATTGGTGTATACTCAGTGTGGGGCATATAAGCGAGAAGCTCTCAGGGCCAGAGGGACAAGAACACTAGAAGCTCTCGGAGGCTGAGACATTCATTCCATCGTCCACCTTTGTTGTGACTGGAGGCTGAAGCGCAAACCCTTGGAAGTCGGGGAGATTCAGAGGGTAGAGAAGGCAGGCGGGAGCTCAAGCTCTCGGGACCAAGGAGAGAGAAAGGCTCTAGAAAACTAGCCGAGCCCCAAGTGAAGGAGACAAGACTTTGAAGGAGACAATAAAGGATTTGGACTTTAACCCCTGGCTACTCATGTGGTGATTACTGAACTGAAAGGAAGGCTGCCTCCAGTGACCCCAAGAAAACGTCAACAATAGAATATTACATTTTAGAGAAGAACATTACAGCCGGGATCCCACAAGATAAGTCAAGTTTTTCCTATAGCCTCCAGCCTCCCTTTTTCCCCTCCATTTTTTGATGTTCATCCCCACCATCACCTTGTAGTACCCAGGACCTTCACCTGGAAATGATCTGATTTCAGTCCTTCACCAACCAGAGCGAGCATGACCAACAAGGTGTCACGGAAGCACAAAGGACCCGGAGTCAGGAAGACCCAAGTTCTAATCCAGCCTCAGACACTTAACCCTTCTGAGGCACGGCAGGAGGGAATTGGGGGGCATTCATCCCCAACACTGCTACATGTTGCCTAGGAATTTTGGGGTAAATGACTTAACCCCTTGAGGCTTCATTTTCTTTCTTTATCAAATGAAGAACTTCAATTGCCTTCTATCCCAGGCGTCATTCAGCTGCAAATTCTAACAGATGAAAACACAGAATTGCTCCAGATCCAAAAAGAGAATTTAGGGCTCTCGGCCCAAGTGCCACCCTCTCCCCCACCTTCCCTTCTCCACGATCTAAATAGGCAAAGGAGCAATAAAATCGGACCATCGTCTGAAAAAGAGCACGTACACCTGGGCTGAGAGATCATCAGCCTTTCCACTGAAAACACCTTGTGAACGGACATTTGAGATCAGATTTTCAGATTCTCAGAACATCAGAAGCAGACATTAGTTCTAAACTCGTCTAATCCAGCTCTAACTTCAAAGACAAGAAAATCAAAGCCGCCCAAAGCCCCACGGACTGGAAAGGGCTGGGACCAAAACCAGAATGCGCAACTGAGTATCCCAACTTTCCCATCTGTGCTGCTGCAATGTACTCTTCCACTTGATCCATTAGAGTGAATCTACATATGCTTCAAGAGTGCATGTGGTGTTCAAGGGGGGCTGGTCCCTCTTGTGTGTGTGAGGGCTTGCCAAGCCCTTTTCAGGGCTTCTCCTCTGTCCTCGGTGTCTACCTTCACTCCAACTGTCACCTATGACTCCAAGAAGCTACAGCATTCATAACAGCCACACGCCAGTAAAACCATCTCAATAAACGGGCCAGACGAGGTGAAGAGTAATCGATGGGCTTCAAAACCACCGGTGAATTAGGGGCGCGTCTACCCAAGCACGTAAAGACATCCCCCAGTGGGACTAGCACGTGAAAAAAAATTGTCCCGATGGCTACAAAGACCACTGGAGCGAGCCCTGGGGAGTGCTCGGGGATCAGACGTCCGATTGACCCCCGAGCACTCCAGGGTCATCCACTGCATCCTGAGCAATCGACCGTTATCCTGATTTTTATCCTGCCACCTGCCTTGGATGACTTGGAAAGGGAGTGAGGCCAATGACTTTGTGCGACTCGGTGCCACTACGATCTAATTCAAGCCCGGCTTGAGACTTCACTCCATGATGTCATTGGGTTCTTTTCAAAGATGAAGGATTCCATCAGTGTCTCTACTGGGTCTGTATCCCAGAGAGATCGTTAAAAAGGGAAGGCGTCCCACATGTGCAAAAATATTCATGGGGGTGGATGGGGGAAAGGAGGGAAAAATATTTTGGAATGCAAGCTTTTGCAAGGGTTAAGGTTGGAAACTATCTGAACATATTTTGAAAATAAAAAGACATTTCTTTTTTGGAGCATATTTTCATATGTCTATAAATAGTTTCAATTTCTTCGTCTGAGAATTGTCTGTTCATATCCTTTGACCATTTATCAATTGGAGAATGGTTTGATTTCTTATAGATTAGGGTCAGTTCTCTATATATTTTGGAAATTAGGCCTTTATCAGAACCTTTGATTGTAAAAATGTTTTCCCAGTTTATTGTTTCCCTTCTAATCTTGTTTGCATTTGTTTTGTTTGTACAAAAACTTTTCAATTTGATATAATCAAAATTTTCTATGTTGTGGTGAATAGTGATCTCTAGTTCTTCTTTGGTCATAAATTCCTCCCTCTTCCATAGGTCTGACAGGTAAACTATCCTATGCTCTTCCAATTTATTTATAATCTCATTCTTTATGCCTAGGTCATGAACCCATTTTGACCTTATCTTGGTGTACGGTGTTAAGTGTGGGTCAATGCCTAGTTTCTGCCATACTGATTTCCAATTTTCCCAGCAATTTTTGTCAAATAATGCATTCTTATCCCAGAAACTGGTGTCTTTGGGTTTGTCAAACACTATATTATTAAAATTATTGGCTGTTTTGTCCTTTGAACCTAACTTATTCCATTGATCAACTAGTCTATTTCTTAGCCAATACCAAACGGGGACAAACTGCAACCATTCCCAATAAGATCAGGAGTAAAACAAGGTTGCCCACTATCACCGTTACTATTTAATATTGTATTAGAAATGCTAGCTTTGGCAATAAGAGTTGAGAAAGAGATTAAAGGAATAAGAATAGGCAATGAGGAAACCAAATTATCACTCTTTGCTGATGATATGATGGTATACTTAGAAAACCCCAGAGATTCTACCAAAAAGTTATTAGAAACAATCTACACCTTCAGCAAAGTTGCAGGATATAAAATAAACCCACATAAGTCATCAGCATTCTTATATATCACTAACAAAACCCAACAGTTAGAGATACAAAAAGAAATTCCATTTAAAGTAACTACTGATTGTATAAAATATTTAGGAATCTATCTGCCAAGGGAAAATCAGTAACTTTATGAGCAAAACTACAAAACACTTTCCACACAAATTAAGTCTGATCTAACCAACTGGAAAAATATTAAATGCTCTTGGATTGGGCGAGCAAATATAATAAAGATGACAATACTACCTAAATTAATCTACTTATTTAGCGCTATACCAATCAGACTCCCAAAAAACTACTTTGATGAATTAGAAAAAATAACAACAAAGTTCATATGGAAAAACAAAAGGTCAAGAATTTCAAGGGAATTAATGAAAAAAAAAAATCAAATGAAGGTGGCCTAGCTGTACCAGATCTAAAATTATATTATAAAAAAGACATTTCTTAAAAAAAAATTAAGGATGAACAACAGATACGATTCAAAATCAGGAAGGTAATATAGTATACTGAATGAGAGAGTCTAAATCCAAAACAGAAGTGACAGCCAAAACATTCAAATAGGATGAATGTCTTACATTTGGGTTCCCCGAGTCACCTTCATTGGCACTATATAGAGAAAGCAAGGCTAGAGAACAATTTGGAAAAAGATCCGAGGGTCTTAGTGAATGGCAAGCTCAACGGGAGTCAAGAGAACGAAAAAGGACTTCCAACAAAGCCTATCATGCAGTTTCACGTTGGTGCCATGTACGAGTCAATTGGGGAAACTGGGGCAAATGGGAGCTGTCGCGTAGAAGAATTAGACTTGTTTTTATTCACTCACGGGGCAGAACTAAGCAAATAGCAGAAGTTTAATCCCACAAATATCATCTGTTGAAAGATTCGCTCATTTGACAGAAAATAACATTTTGGAGAAGTCAGGAGGTTGGACTTACTGAGCTCTAAAGATATTTTCAAGGTCTCATTCTGTGGTTTTGTTTGACATTGAAAAAAGCATTTTAACGTGTTTAGGGACTACTACAGAGAGGCAGCATGGGATGGCGATCAGAGAGCCTGTTTCAGAGTTCCAAAGAACCTAACTCGAGTCACTCCTCAGACGGGAATCACTGAACCACTTGGTCTCCTTTGTTGGACCTTCCTCTAGATTACACCCCAAAACATGGCTGTCCCCCAGGGCTCTATCCTGGACCCTCCTCTTCTTATATACTCACTCAACTCCCAAGGATTCCTTATCATCTCTCCGTCGATGACTCCTAGCTTCCGAGGGGTCCTCTGCCATCTCTCCTGATCTTGTCTCCGATACCAGCTTCCTATCGGACACCTCCGACTCCCTGTGGTTAAGAGAAAAACTATCCTCCCCTCCAAGTTCTCTCCTTTCCCAAATTTCCCTATTATTGAACTTCGTCACTCAGGCTTCTGATTTACGTATCATCCTCAATTCCTAATTTACTTTCAACTCACAATCTGTTGTCATTTCTTCCTTTACCACATCTCTTCTGTATATCTCCTCCTCTGCCCCATCATTGCTGCCCGCCACGCCCCGCAGGCCCTCACCATCTCACACCTAGACTACTACGGTAGTCTCGAGGCTGGGCCGCCTTTCTCCAATCTCCCATTTTTGTCAGTCATCTTCCTGAAGTACAAGGATAAGCCCGGCACCTTCCTCCTCCAGGAGGAAATAGATAATCTTCTGGTTCACTTTCTAAGCCCCTGACGACCTAGCTTCCTACCTGCCTCTTCTTACTCAATCCTCCCTCCCTTCGCCCTAAAATCCAAGGACACTAGCCTTTTCGCCGCATTCAACGGGACCCTTGTAAACCCCCCAGGCCTGGATGACGACACTCCCCTTTCTTGCCCATTTCCTGGCTGGCTTCCCTCTCACCTCCTTCGAGACAGCTAAGACTGCACTGCTCGCGAACGGAAAATGCTCCTGAATTTTCTCTGCCGTGACCTACTGTCTTCATCTTCTTCACAGCAAGTAACTTGAACGGGTTCGCCTCCATTCCACCGTGAGCTCCCTGAGGGCAGGTGGGCCAGTCTGTCTGCCCGCCTGTCTTTCTTCTTCCATCCTTCCTTCCTCCTTTCCTTCTTCACTCCCATCTTTCTACATTTCCTTCCTTCCCTTTTAACCCAAGTGCTCAGCCCAAGGATTAGCACATAGTAAAAGCTCCATACCTGCTTAGCGAATGGCTGCCCGACTCAGAAGCCCCGGGAAACAGGCAACCTAGAAGCTTCGACAGAGTTGCCGATGGGCATCTGAAGAGAGCGCTTCCTTGGCCACCATTCACGGTGCCCGTGAAATCGCTAGTCTGGCCCCAAAGGATAAATGACGACGGCTTTTGGTTTTTTCCCTCCTAAAGCAGTTTTACTTTTCTTTATGCTAGAAGGTTCTCCAGCGAATACATGCAGCTCCACCAAGAAAAACAAATGCAGCCCATTTACTGAAATCGATTACCTCTCCGCAGGTATTTCGGGAAACTCCCATCTGCAATTATGGTGTTTTGTCGACGATATTGAACTGGACTGTGTAGATTTTAGTATCTCTTGCATGTTTACATGGAATATTCTGAAGCGGCAATTAAAATAATTAAGGAGGGTGAAGAAATCTTTAGCATGCAACAAAGATTTCTGCAAAATGTTAATTTCTGTCAAATAAGTGAATCTATGCACAGATGCCTCCTGACAGAGGCTGTGATTTTGGAGTGCTTTGCATGCCAAATAACTTGTTTACCCCCTCAATGTTGGCCAAGTTTACTGTCAATTTACAAATAATTTCCATTTTGCTGTTTATTCCGCTGCCTTTTGATGGATATGTCTTCCAGACTTTTTATCTTGCATGTAGACAAACTAATTAATATTTTCCCTTCGGGCAAATATTTTTTTCTTAGATCTAAATGTGGGTTAGATTCTTCTTCGTTTCCATATGCTTTGTTCTGTCAATCATCCCAGTTCTGTGTTGCTAAAAACGTACCTCGATGGATGTCAATTTCTACATTTTGCAGATTTCTAGCACGGGCGCGCATGCACGCACAGTGCCGTGAATAGCTATGTTTAGGGGGGAAACACCTCAAATTCTAATGGAAACCTGAGGAATTGAGTCTAAAGGCATATAAGGTCATAACAGAAGTAGTTTTCTTTTGTTACTACCATACTTCATTATGACCACTACTTCCTCCTTTGTGAAATAACAACTAACAAAATTTACATGGTAATTGCATCAATACCTGGGTGAATTTTGTAAACATCCTAGAGGGAGTCACTAAGGCTGTAAAGGACCTTAGGGATCATCTCTTTCACATAATCTTTGTTCAGATGGGAAAAGAAACATGAAAACATACCCACGTAATCAGACATATAGACAAGGCAAACTTTGCAATCTGCAGTTGGACTTGGCAAATACTTGCCAAAAAACCTTCAATCGGGACTGAAATCATGACGTTTTAGGTGAACTGAGATTATATTTTCAATTCACTCCCAATATAACTCAATTCAGTAAGCATTTGTTGAGCAATAGCTGTGACCCAAGCATATTGTGTGGAGGGTTAAGGATTCAGAGACAAAAATCAAACAGTTCCCATCCTAAATCTACTGAAGGGTAGGCAATGTTAGGGTAAAAAGTGGTGCACACTAACCTGCATGTACCTTGTTTTCCCAGTACATGAGAATCTATATAGACATTGCCTCAATGCAATCACTATAAATATCCCTAACATCAAGCATTATGCTAGATGCTGAGTATGTGAGGCATTCCCACTGAAGAAACACTCTCTTCCAAAGCAGATCTGTATCAGTTGGGCAATGTCAAAGAGAGTTGACTGAAACCCTGAACATTTAAATCACCCAGGTTCACACAGTTCAAATACAAAGAAAAATTTGTCTCAACTTCTCCCTTGAGGCTCTACTCACATTCCTCTCACAATGACATTGGTCTTCCAGAGTTTGCTGGTAAATAATTAACAACCCGCTCTCAAAAAAAAAAAAAGTTTCCATAACACACCAGAAGTTTAATCTGCATTATCGGCATATTCTCCACCTCTTTCTTAACTCTAGACAAATTAGCAAAACAATAACTCCAAATGGTGGATTTCTGGTATTTGCTGATTTCTGAGTTAGAGGTACTCAGAATGAACATTCAAAAACTGGGTGTCCAGAGCAAGTACGAGCTGATATCTAGCACACTCATGAGATCGTGTCATTCAAGTCATCCCCTTGAGGCCTTGTCACTGGTCAGCCCCCTCACCTGGAAAGCTCTCACTCCTCACATCCATCTCCTGGCTTCCTCTGAGATTATTTCCCAAAGTCACTGTATGGCCCCTCCATGTACATTCCACTGACTAGGAATTCCTTCAGGGCAAAGACCCAGTTCTTCCCTTTATTCCTATCCCTATTATATGCTACCCTTTATATCCTATCCTAAAACATAGTCACTATTCAACACAACTCACTGACTATTGCTTGGCAGTGGTTTTAATTCTAAAAAATACCTCTGTCTCTGTCCCTCCACTCCTACCCCCCCTAACCAATACCATTTAACAGTCCTTTAATTATCACTATGAGGCAGCTAGGCAACACCACAGTGGATAGAGTACTGGGCCTAGAATCAGGAAGACTCATTTTCTTGAGTTCAAATCTGGCCTCAGACACTTAATAGCCATGCAACCCTGGGAAAGTCACTTCACCCTGTTTGCCTGAGTTTTTTCTTCTGTACAAAGAACTAGAGAAGAAAATGACAAAGCATTCTAGTATTTCTGTCAAAGACAACCTCAAATGGGATCACAAAGAGTCAAACATTACAAAAGCGACTAAACAACAATAATAAAGTTATCACTGTGGACCAGAGAGATAAATAACAACATTTGTAGAGCACTTAAAAGCATGTAACACTATGCCTACAAACGGTTATCAAACTGTGCGTCCCCTTTGATCCAGCAGTGTCTCTACTGGGCCTGTATCCTAAAGAGATCTTAAAGGAGTGCAAAAATGTTTGAGGCAGCTCTCTTTGTAGTAGCAAGGAACTGGAAACTACTGAGTGGATGCCCATCAGTTGGAGAGTGGCTGAATGAACTATGATATGTGAATGTTATGGAATATTATTGTTCTGTAAGAAAGGATCAGCAGATGATTTCAGAGAGGCCTGCAGAGACTTACAGGAACTGAGGCTGAATGAAGTGAGTAGAACCAGGACAACATTTTACACAGTAACAACAAGATTGTGTGATCACTAATGTGATGGACTTGGTTCTTCTCAGCAACATGATCACTCAAGGCAGTTCCAATAGATTTGCATTGTAAAGTGCCATCTGTAGCCAGAGAACTATAAAGACTGAATGTGGATCAAAGCATGGTATTTTCACCTTTCTGTTGGTTTGTTTGTTTTTTTCTTTCTCATGATTTTTCCCCTTTGCAAAAATGGAAATGTTTCAAAGAATGGGATATGTTTAACCTAGATCAGATTGCTTACTGTCTGGGAAAGACAGGGAAGATAAGAAAAGAGAGAGAGTGGGGGCAGCTAGGTGGTGCAGTGGGTAGAACACCAGCTCTGAAGTCAGGAGGACCCAAGTTCAAATCTGGCCTCAGACACTTAACACTTTCTAGCTGTGTGACCCTGGGCAAGTCACTTAACCCCAATTGCCTCAGCCAAAAAAAAAAGTTCAAAGAAGAAAAGGAGGGAGGACAATTTAGAACACAAAATGTTTTAAAAATGAACATTGGAAAATATCTTTATGTGTATTTGGAAAAATAAAATGCTATTGAAGGAAGAAAAACATGTTCCAGATAGGATTCTATTTGATATGTACAACTACCCTATAAGGAAAGTAATCCTTCTCCTTAGTCAACAAGACTTCAAAACTGAGTCTTAGAAAGGAAAAGATTATATATGGGCAACTACAGGGGCCATTCGTTTTGCCATCATAGCAAATTATCAAAATGAAACTGTAATAATAATAATACTCTATAACACATTTATATGTTGATTTATTACTTGCAAAACATTTTATGTTTTCTGCTATTTATAATTACTTTATAAGTGTTATTATTAGCCCTACTTTACAAATGAGGAAACTGAGATATACAGAAATGTTCAGTGACTTGTGCAGAGTCATATAAGCTAGAAAATATCTAAGATCAGATTGGTATTCAGAAATTTCTAGCTCCAGGTTCTGAGTTCTCTCTCTAATGCCATGAAATGCACACTGGAATAAGAAGGAATGTGACCTGGGATATCACATATTTATGAGATAGCAACATTAGCTTTAAACTCAGGGCCTTTACTTCTACCATGACTCCATGTACCATACATGACACAATCGGCAGAACTGATTCATCCTCTCTGCCTCTACCCTTGAGAATCAAAGAATTTCATCCTCATTTCTGTCCTTATCCCATCCAAGAGAAACAAGTATTTTATGATGCTAATTTACTTTCTACATCTGCCCATGGTCCAGGCCAACAAGAGTGAAAAGAAGGAAGAGGAAGCCTACTGCCCAGTCTCTTTCAAGACTGGTTCAGCATACTAGGTGCGGAAAAGAAAAGCACGGCAGGGTGTAGTGCTAGAAGTCCCTGGTCCTCAGGCCTCTTGCAGAGTAGCTAATTGTGATGCCGGGCAGCTCAATGAACCTCTCACTCACCCAAGCCACACTCAGAGAAGAGCAGAGAGGAGGTAAGCACATGGAGGAAATTACTCATCTCAACAAAACAGATGTATGGGAGTGGATTTTAGATGAATAAGCATGATTTCCCAGATAAAAAATCAATGCCTAGATTTTTTTTTTTAATTCTATGGTATCAAATGGCTTGCTGAAAGCAGACTGAACATCACATAATCCTAGTGAGTGAAGAGCTGGCTGGCTTCTTCAGCACTGCTAAAGGGTATGGATAAAAGAAAGGAATAAGTATTTATATTTTGCATAATATATGCCAGGCACTAGGCTAAGTGCTTTATGAATATTATCTCATTTGACAGCCTGATGAGCTTTGGAGTTTTTTGACTTAAAGGACTCTGCTAATCAATACGATTGTGTAACATTTTCTAAACTATCTTTTAAGGGTAACTGAGTTTAAAGCCCTTGTCACTGCTTTATCAGTTCCAGGGGATTTGCCCAGAAGGAGAATGGTAAGATGCAAGAGGAAAGTAATCAGCAGGAAAGAAATTTCATGTGGCAGAGATGTTCCTGAATAGAGCAGCAATACGAAAACCTCCAAAACAGGCTTGAGTTACACGAGTGAGGAAAAAACCACATGCTCCAGGTGTCTCCATTCCAGATCTCTACATATATACTGAATACATAAACCCAAATTTATATGTAAACTCTGATGTACTCATTATTTCTGCATTTGCCTATTCTGAATATTTGTGTTATATCATTTATTGCTTTTACCTTAAATAAATATGCTTAAATATAAAAATAAGTCCAATTCCACCCTAAAGTCACTCTAGGTGCTTCTTCCTTTTTCATATGCCCAGCTTCTCCAGCCTTTCCCAATACTCCTCCAAGTCATTTCTCATCCCTTCCTTCTCATATCCTCATTTTCCTCATCTGTCCTCTATCTATCTACGGTTTTTTCATGTTATAGAAATCGATGGCCTATGCATTTTACTTTCCAGGTATCTTCAAAAGCTGCCATAGTGGACAGTTCTTTCTATTTTCCCCATACTCAACAGTCTGGGATACTTCCTTCCTGTCCTATTTCTCTTTCCATAAAAAACTCGCCTAATCTTGGATGTTCTCCTCAGGTCCCCTTGCTTTTTGAACACTGTCCTAGGATGCTAACATACAGGCTAATCTCTTCACCCTAATCACAATCCAGAGATCACCATTTTCCTTCAATTTTCACCATTCCCTCCTCTGCCCCATTGCCACTGTATTTCTTTCCCCGCAGTCTGTCTTTCCTCACAATGCTTGCAAGAGTATGGACTAGAAATTCTAGAGAACAAACCCTACTCCTCTCCCACTGAGATTACATTCAGGGTTGGACTGTTCTCTCTACTCCTCAGTTCCCATTTGTCCTTTGCCTCAGGTGAACAGATCATTACTTACAGGTTAGCTGTTCTCTCTTATGGATGTTTACCAAGTTCCCCTTAAAGAATAAAGGAAATGAAGTAAAATTTCATATGCTTGTTCCTTATGCCCATTTTGAAAATCTCTAGTTGATAATTATGACTAGAAGAAAATCTGCTTTGTACATATTGAAGACTCATATTTATGCATTCAAAAGCCTCTGATGGGAAACTATTCATAAACACCATTTTCTTAAAAAAAAAATTCTAGACATTTTCAAATTAAATTCTCTTGCTAATAAATCACATGAGATGTTGATGAATTGGCAATGATGGCCATGTGTTATAGATAAGTAGCCATTTCCAGTGAATTTATCCATGAGACTGGGCTCAGATTCTGGGGATTCCTCTCAAAGGATATTTTCTGGCCCCCATTTTCAAAATTAGCATCTCCTTTCTCTTTTAAATGAAACTTTCAGTGTTTACTAAAGGTAATCACATTTTATCAGATGCTTCCCAACCACATGAAAATATTAACACTGCCAACTACAGACATTTTATGTTGAATTGTGATTGATGGAGCAAGTGGCATATAATCTTGATTGAAATACTGTGAGATGAATAAGTATGTTTACAAAACAAGTCCTGCAATAATCATTATCAAAAACAGTTACGAATGGGTTGATGCCCTGGTCCCATTAGGAGGCTCTCCATCTTCCTCCCTCTGTTTATCAGTCCCCAGTAGGAAAAGAAAAATCATCATCCATGTAGGACACTTCTCTTATGAATCTTCTTCCTCACCTGCTCATAAATTAGAGTTAAAGCTGGAGGAGAGGTAATAACAGTCAAATGACCAATATGACGGCAGACTAAATATGTTCTCTAGTCCCTATTAAATCTCAATCCCAGGCTCCCCCAACAGGGATTATGGATTTGAAGTACAACAATTACAGGTGAATCTACAAAACAAAAAAGCAAGAATCCTAACACGATCATGACTTCATGAATTAATACTAGACAACACTGACCCTCAAAGTGTCCCACATAACCCCACTAACCTTCATGTTTCAGTACAAACTGACCTACAAGTTTATGCTTTAGAATCTACTAAGAGATTTCCTTTCTTTTTTGGCCCAGCTCAAATTCTGTTGCAATGAGCAGCAAATGTTGACTCTTCCTAGCCATCTGAGAATGAGGAAAAATAGAGTGGGGGCCGGGGGTCTCTTTGTTCTGATATGATTTCTCAAAATAACAAAGACCCTAACCCTAACCCAGAATATCCAGATTGCCCTACTCCAGACCTGAAGAAAGCAAGAGAACTCTATTCAGCACAGGCAGAGAAGGAAAGAACAAGAGTGAGAGGCAGAAATTTAAAAAAAGTGTGAATAGGTGGGGTCAGTGGACTTATAGATAACAAGAACTGAATCCATATAGAGTCAGACTTGGACTGGGAAATCCCCAACTTCAATACCACCCTCAAGCAAGTTACTTAGCAAGGACAAGGATCTTGCCAGTTGAAAAGTAAATTCCCCAAAGTGGGAAGAGGTTGGAGCAAATTTGTGTACAGCTCCCAGAATATGCCCTCAATGAAAGGGGGAGGAGTCAGAAAACGAAAGAGGAAAATATACTACAAATTTCAAGAGGAAGAAAATTCACTTAAAAACCTAGAATATAAGTTGATAAATCGACATAGAGGATCCTAAAATTAGGGTGACTACTAAAATATCAAAAATGTTAATTTCTCTAAATAAACATTAGAAAACCAAGAAAATTTAACCAAGGCCTGACGAAATACAGAGCCTTGTGGCATCCCAAGGGAAAATGAACTAGAACAAGATTACTAGAATGTTCAAAAGAAAAATGAGAAATATAAAGAAGACAGAATATTTCAAATGTTAAAACTTAGGACATACACAGCAGAGTTAATTAGCAAAGTAGAACAACTAGACTCCATGATGGTGAATCTCTCTAAAGAAGCAGAAGAAACCATACAAGATTGATAACACAAACATTTTGAAGTGAAGAACAACATAGAAGAATAAAGGTCAAAGGCTCTCTCTCTCTCTCTCTGTCTCACACACACACACACACACATGCACATGCACACACAAATGCACACATGACGCACATGCACATGTACATACACATGCACATACACATGTACGCACACACACACAAACAGAAGCCATTGATCTCAAAGATGAGATACAAAGAGAATTTAAGGATCATCATTCTCCCAGAAGAACATGACATATCTGAAAACAAAGATCTGCCCAGAACTTGGGAATACAACTCTATAAAATTCCTTCAAGGGATCTTTTCCTTCAAATGCCATGACACAAGGGTCAAAATCCAGCCATCCTAAGGATAACAAACAAATTTTGAAAATGGCAAAGAAAAAAAATCCCTCAAATATAAAAGAAAAGAAAGTTTTACAACATAACACTATTCCATATCCACTAGGAATCAGAGATGGAATAATATATTCTGAAAAGGAAAAGAACCCAAGATGCAACCCAAAATGATAAGCCTTGAAAACCTGAGCATAATCAGTGAAAAAGGGTTAGTGTTCAATAAGAGAGTTATTGGAGGCATTCTATAAGAACTCTATAGGATGAGTTCTTATATAAGAATCTATACAAATAGATGTGGGTCTAATATTTGACTTGTAAATACTCCCAAACAAAAAAAAAAGACAACATAAATAAAACTACCAAGAAAAGAATAAATGATAAAATAAATTACTTTGTTGCCAGAAAATTTTGAAGAATGAGAAAAAGATTAAAAATAAGGGATCATTAGGAAGGGTTTTTAAGTATACAAGAAGATAAAATGGAATTTAAAGAAAATGGAGAAATGGAGAAGTAACAGTTCTAAAACACTAAAGCCCACAACCCTCTTAATAGGAGAATCATTTCTTTTGGCATGAAATTACAGAATGAGGGGGTAGTTCAAAGGTGACATGGTACGTGGAGAACAATGGCAAACACGTGATTTCAAGTCCATGGTCAATGACACAAGAAAGATATTGCATTCAATAAAAGGCAAGATAAATGACACAGTATTTCAGGAAGAAGAAGGGTTACAGGCAAGTGGAAGTAGAAGAAGGGAAAGATTTAAACATGGAGAATGAAACAGGGAGGTTTGAACCGAATGAAGGAAATATTTTATTGAGCAACACTCCCAATAAGCAAGAGACATGTTTGTAATGACAATAAGGGATATTATGAGGGGCCTAACATGGGGGCATCAGTATAAAAGGAGAATGCTTCCTCAGAAAGAGTGTTGTGCTTCCTTGGACAACATCCTGCTTCAGAAAGAAATTCCTAAGGGAAATCCAAAACCAGAGAGAGGGGAGGATATAGATACAAAGATGAGATAAAAGGGTAAATGGAAAGGAGAATGATCATGGGGAAGGCATGAATTAGAATTAGACTGCCTGACCTGTGAGATGGGGCAATTTCTACCAATGAGAAGGCTTCTAACCTCATTATTTCCCTCATGAATTGATACTTCTGAATGAGACATGATAGAAAAATGGACAATGAGGCAAACATGGATAAAGGCAGGAATTAGTTAGAAGAGGGACCTCAAACTAGGTACTCCACTATGGAGTTTGAGTTCTCAAAAGATGAACTACTAGTTATCAGAAAGGCGGCTCCAAATCACCAACAAGAGAAATGTCCATCAAAACACCCAGAGTTTTCATCTCATGCCCAAATTGGCAGAGAGGGAAAAAAAACAGAAGAGGCTATGCCAGATAGCCCTAAACATGCCAGCACTGGAGAATTTCTTCAGAAATGCCTCAGAGACAATTTTTAAAATTCATTTGTTATTTGGGCTCCCATTTCTATTTGATTTGATATCACTGCTAAATATAAATATAAATAAAAAGAACTCAAATGGAAAGATCACAGCAACTGATGCAAAATGAACTAAGCAGAGTCAGGAAAGCAATACAGTATGTACAGTAACTGTAACGATGTTGATGTGGGAAGGTTAGACATCAGAAGACATGCAACATAGTCCAAGCACAAAGAACAAACGTGGGGATATGGCTTCCCACATTTCTGTACAGAGTTGGTGGGGCATTCGCTTAGATAGAATACTGATAATAATGGCATTTCTTCATGAGTTGTTGATTTTTGTGAATTTTTTCACTTCTTCCTCTTTTTATTTTAAATTCTTTGTGATAAAGGATGATTCTCTGGGGGCAACAGGAAGAGAAGGGATACAGAGGAAAATCTAGATGACAGAAAAATAAAATACATCAAGAGAAATCTATTTTTTAGAAATTAAAAAAGTCAAGGTGCCTCCAGGATCATCTAAGCCCAACCCCTTCCTTTTATAGATGAGGAAACCAAAGCAAGGTTATAAAGATTTGCTGAAGACCACCCAAGTCATGAGTAGTAAATCCAGAGTTTAAAACCATGGGAAATACAGGCTTTAGTTGCTTCTGAGTACATTTCTGGCCTTCACAACAAAAAGAAAACCTCCCACTAGCAGTCTTTTGTTTTCATAAGGTAAAACAGGCAAGTGGACATCAAGGAGTTTGCCTCAGAAAGCAGCCAACCCTATCTCACAGATCTCTTGGTTAAAAGGGGAATGTCCATGTCTTTATTTCAGTTTACAATTTCTGGCAGGCTTTAACTCCTTTTTCTTTCTCTGAAAGGATATTTCAAAAGTACACACAAAGATGTAAGTATACCTTACTACAGGACGACGGCTATAATACAATCCTAACTGGTTCCAGTTCTGGGAACAATATGTTTTGGGTTTGTCTTTCCTTGCACTTTTTGCTCCTTCTCAACCATTAGTGAATTTCCAATCACAAGATTCCATCAACTCCAAACCCCTCATAGTTATAAAAAGGGAAGCATAGGGCTGGGCGGGGAATATCTTGGTCATACAAAAGATGGTGGAAACCTGGGAAAGAAGCAGCATCAGGCAAAACTAAGCCAGGGCAAATTCAGCGTTTTGGTGGGGTCAGGGTGTGGATCAGGGTGACAAGGAGGCCGGTCAGATGAAGGAAGGTATGGATTGAAGAGGCACACATGTGGGATGTACATCACAGGCCATTTCAATGACACTAGGGCTATGGCAGCACGGGAGGGCACAAAGCAGCCCAACGGGGAGAAGGGGTCAGCCTGCCCCCCTAGAAAATCCCACAGGGCAGTTAAGCCTGCATTTTCAGAGAGAAGCTCAGGGCAAGGAGCTGGGACTGCATTTGCCTTGGGGAGGACTTAGGAACTCTAGCTTGCCCATGCTCCATGGGGCTCTGGGTCAGGGTAGTTCAGCCATTACCTTTCACTATCTTTTTTTCCTAACCACATTTCAATCAGGGAGCAAGAGACCCCTAAACCACTGGCTAGTTGAATTCAAGATGCCAGGAGAGTCTTGAAAAATTTGCGAAGGAAAGAGCATATTTTCTTCTAGATTTTATGCCCACAGTGGGATTTGGCTAAGCCCAGAGCTGCGTGAGGTAATTTTTCCCTTGAGATAAAGGAAAGAATTAAGTGAAGTCATTTCTACCTCTAATTGGCCTGGTGTAGCTACTTAACAAAGCCTGAAATAACAACTGAAAATTTAAAATTGTCTCTAGAATGTTCTCAAGTCTCATTTAACCTTTTGGGGGGGTTTCTATTTATTCTAGTTTGGATTTTCCATTGGGAAATAAGCATAGGAACAGCTGGATGAAAGCTGTCATGTATCTTAGGTACAAAGAACAGATGTCTGAAGGGTGAAAATCTGGAATATTGATAAGGTGGAGCAGGTGGATCTCAACTTGTCCTTTGTGCTTTTCGAACAACCCCAACATTTCTGCCCCTTCTTCACACCCGAGTCATTCCTGAAGAAATTCTCATCCCCTTGTGCTGGGGTGTTTAGGGTTACCTGGTACCAGTGGCAGAGGCTGGCGTGCCTTAGGCCCAACCACAGGATCGTTCTATTTATTTTCTAGTAAAGAAGCAGGAAGCCTATTCCCTTTGAGTAGCTTTGTACTTCAGAATAGGTAATGTTGTTAAATGCCCAGAGCAGATGCCAAGCAATTTATGATATTCCTGGAGTCACAGGGATTCTTGGCATCAGCATAGATGGAGCAGCTAGGTGGCGTTGCATTGCTTGGAGCACTGGCCTTGGAATCAGGATGACTACAGTTCAAATTTGACCTCAAGACACTTGCTAATTGTGTGACCCTGGGCAAGTCACTTTAAAACTAGAAGGAATATTAGAGGCCACTGATTCCCATGCTTTCTGGATAAATTCTCTCTGGAAGCTTCTGTAATTGATTCCTGGGGCTCCCCTGTGCATTCCTTTGAGCACTCTAAATGTTTCTATTTAACTTGAAAATAATCATCTGAGGCAGCACGGGATCGTGCTGAACGCTGAATCTGGAAGCACAATGACACGGCTTCAAGGCCTGCCCAGACACATACAGGCTCTTTGACAACTCTCCATGCCACAAGGAGCTAAGCTTGAGTAACAGAGAAAAAATTTGCTCTGGTAGACAAAGTTTCCACACCAGGACGTCACTACACATTACACACTCCATCTTTATAAAGTCTATATAGACTACCCCCCACAAGCATTCTGCCTTCCAGCCAAATAGGTCTACTCCCTCCTTGCATAAGACATGCTGTCTACCATCTTCTTGCCATTCAGAAACCTTTAAACCCTTTCCCCTCCTCCTCTTACCATCTCAAGCTTCCTTCAGACCTCTCTTCACAGTTGATATCCCTCATAGGAAGTCTCTTATCTGCCCAAGGATTAGTATTTCCTTTCATTCCCCAAATTACATAAAAAAACCTCTTTGTAGATATTTCATCTTGGCTCGCCCATCTGCCTCTTTTTGATTATACAGACAGGTCACTGTCTTTAAATCCTTAGTGATCAACATAGAGCATGACACATAGTAGGTACTTAATATATGCTTGTGGAATTAACATTTGACTCTACCACCTCATTTAAAGTTTAGCACATTAGCAAAATGACCAAGCTCCTGGCCTTTAAGAATTAGGAAGCCCATTTGAAGGCAGGCCCGAACCCTTTCTCGGGGAAGAATTTCCTTGTCTTCTTGGCCATCTGGTACAGCACTGTGCCCCCTCATTGCTTAATCCCTCACTTCATTTTAGATCACTGTCTCTTAGATATGTCAGTCAACCTCTTCAATTCTAAAAGCTCAAAGCTTGAGACTGGCTCCAGTTCTGGTGTTAGTGAGCTCCAAGACTAAAGGAAAATCATTTCATTTTCCTAAGCCTCAGTTCTTTCACCTGTAAAATGCTCATACACATACCACCACCTGTCTTCCAAGGTTCTTGTACAGAAAAGGATTTCGTAAATCCTGAAATGCTAGAGAAATGAGAGATACTATTGTCACTTCATCCTCCTTTGCATGTGTGTGTGTGTGTGGGGGGGGTTTACAAGTTTTTTAATGTGTCATTATAAAACCATTGCTCATTCATATCTCCTCTTTTGTCTGACAGGCCTTACTGATGGGGCTTAATTCAGCTACCAGGGAATTCTCTGCTTAAAGCCTTTCTTGTTCTTTTAAAAAAATTTTCTTTTCTTTATTTTTTTCCAGTTGATTGACCTTTCTCACCCTGGGCAAATTCCTTGGCCTGACCTTAATTGGCCATAAGGTCACCTCTGCTCCTCACTGCTGAGACTCCTGCCCCTGTCCTGCAGCTTAGCACATGACTCTTCGTACTTCTTGGCCTCTGAAATAATGAAATCCTGCCTATGAATGAGAAAACTCCCGTGTAGGGGATAAAACTTTTTTGTTTTCTGTATCGATCTCAATTGTGCTGCATGTAATGCTTTGGTCTCCAATAATTATTTAGGTGTTAAAGAGAATTTCTTTTTTGATAAAGTGTGAAATGGAAATATAATGGGGAGCTGCTCTGTGGGGACCTATTTGTGAATGGAACATGTGTGAACATTCCCTGCCTCCTTTCAATCCAATGACCCTATGAGGCAAGCCTACTTCTGACCATGATGATTCAGGAACTTGTACTAGGTGATTGCAAAGCCTATTCTAACTGGGCAGCCTCTCCCAACTCACCAGTTCTTTTGGCTTTGTAGTCAGTAAAAAAATGACAACCATGGGAAGTTATCTTCATTTTACAGCTGAGGTAACTGAGGCAGCCAGAAATTAAATGACTTGCTCAGGGTCTCACACAGCCGGAAAGTGTGAGACTGGATTTAGACTGGTTTTCCTGACTCCAGGCCCAGTGTTCCATGTATTGCACCACCTACCTGCTGTAATTGGACATCGAACCTTAATATAAAAAGACATGTTTTTTAAGAGAGAAAAAGGGAAAGGATTTTTCAAACCTATGACCAGAGAGAGAATTTTTAACCAAATAAAGGACAAAGGAGATCACATTTAGACTGTCACACAAGAAACCCATGTCTGAATGAAATAAAATGGAAAATGGCATAAAACATCTCATAAAAGTCTGCTGTCCAAAGGTCTTTGGGAGTAACATAAGACATGGAACCATTCCATCAAAGAAGGCAAGGGGTATGGATATGTCATTTTCAAAAGAAAACATATCAATTACATGAAATTAAAGTGCTCCAAATCACTAACACTAAGATAAGCACAAATTAAAATATTTCTGAGCTTCCAACTTATGCTCATCAAATTGGCAAATTATACAAGATGGAAATAGGCCATGTTGATGAGATGATGAGAAATCTGCAACACTAACATAGAGACAGTATAGTTCAGTGGGTAGTACATAAGACATGCTCTTTAGAAGAGATAGGGTTTCAATTCTTTCTTTAGATGCATGCCAGCTGTGTGACCACAGGCAAGTCATTTCATCTTTTTTTTTCATTAATTCAACAACAATTTATTAGGTTCACCACTATATGATCTTAATAAGTAATCTTAAACTCCATATTTCCTAAACACAACTCCTAAATTTTATACTGGAAAGAATACATTTCTTTTCCTATTTCTGACAAGGGTGCCATCATACTTTAAGTCAATCAAACTTGCAATCTCAGAGTTTCTCTTGACACCTCATTTCCTCTTAACCTTATATGACAATAAGTTGTCGAGCATTATCATTTCTACCACCGTTACATCTCTTCCCTTTTTTTAATTTTACATTTAAATACACAATAATGATTTCATCTTTATGAGTCGGTGTCCTTATTTGCAAAAATGAGGAGAGCAGCACTTATTTCTTCAGGCTGGAGTTGGTAAGGATCCAGTGAGGTCCTATATAGAAACTCATGTACAAACATTCAAGGACAGTATAAATGTGGGATATCATAGAATTATCATCATTAGCCCATTCTTCTCAGATTTATTATTATCATTTCTACTAATGGTATTTGGTCACTAGAACTAAGAATTGCTCCAAATATGTGACAAAAACCATTAACACTCCCTTTGATCCCAACATCCCACTCCTGAATTTCTATCCTAAGGAAATCACACAGAGAGACTCTTATATGCCAAACCAACTATCCAGAGAACTACTTTTTGTTAAAGCAAAAAAACTGGAAACAAAGTGAGTGTCCATTGGTTAGGTATCGATAGAACAAAAGGTTTATTTACCCTGAATGCAACAGAAGAGCATCACATGGTAAGAAACAGTTACTAAGAAAGGAAAGATGTATGAACTGAGGCAGAGTGAAGAAAGCAGATGTACACAATGCCTACAACAATGAAATATGTTCAAGCCCATCTTGTGTCCTGGGAACAGATGAGGAAATGCTCTGTCTTTCCCCTACACACACACACACACACACACACACACACACACACACACACACACACAGACAGCTTGGTGTCATCAAGTGCAGCTACAACACCAGATAGTTTGTCTCAGTTTCTCTAAATGTAAGGGAAAGTGTACTGCATAAATGGTTTCCTTTATTATAAGAAAAAGAATATAAATTGTTTCCCTTAGTATAAAGGAAAGCTTCTGGGAGGGAGTTAAGTTATATCAGAAGATGACTGATACATAAAAAACATGAAACAAAGATACCAATAATACTTTTTCCCCTAAACAAGAAAGGAACTAGTTTGCAGTGAAGACATAGCCATGAAGAAAGAATGACCGGTGAAATCTGGACCTCCTAACACCACAAAAGGCTGCACAGGACACAGGCCCAAAGCAGGCCGGGATTCCCCAACATTCTGATGGCAACAGATACAGGAAACACAAGATTTTCACCTCTGGTGCATAATAGGCAGTACAGCTATACTCTAACATGATAGAGAAAAGAAAGATGGAAATGAACAACTTTTCATAAATAGAATCTGTTGGTCATAATTATAAAATTCTAGAGAATCAACTAAAACAGTACTTGAAATAATTAACTTTAGCAAAGTTGCAAGATACAAACTAATGAATCATCTTCATTTCTGTATACTACCAACAAAGCCCAGGAGCTAGAGATAGACAAATTCCATTTAAAATAACTGTAGGCAATACAAAATTCTTGGGAGTTTACCTGCCAAGAAAAATCCAGGGACTATTTGAACACAACTATAAAACACTTTTCATACAAATAAAATCAGATCTTAAACAATTGGAAAAACATTAATTGATCACAAGTAGGCCAAGTCAATATAAAAAATGACAATTCTACCTAAATTATTCTGTTTGTTCAGTGCCACACCAAACTATCAAAAAACTACTTTGTAAAGCTAGAAAAAATAGCTAAATTCATCTGAAAGAACAAAAGCTCATGGATATCATGTGAATCAATGAAAAAAAATGTGAAAGAAGGTAGTCTAGCCTAACAAGATCTCAACCTCTACTGTAAAGTAGCACTTATCAAAAATAACCTGGTACTGACTAAAAAACAGAATGTTAGGTCATTGGAACAGATTAGGTACAAATTACATTATAGTAAATGACAACAGTAATATTGTATATTATATACCCAAAACCAAGTTTTTGGAATAAAAACTCATTGTTTGACAAAAACTTCTGGGAAAACGGGAAAACAGTACAGCAGAAACTACATACAGACCAATACCCCACACAGTATGCCAAGATAAGGTCATAAAGGGTAGATGATTTACATATAAAAGATGATACCATAAGTAAATTAAGAGAGCATGAAAGAGTTTATTTGTCAGATTTATGGATAAGGTAAGAATTTAGAACCATTTTTACAAAATGTAAAATAGATATTTTTAATTACATAAAATTAAATGACTACACAAAAACAAAGCAACCAAAATTAGAAGGAAAGCAGAAAACAGGTGGGGGGTCAGCACAGATTTGCAATGAGTATCTCTGACAAAGGTCTCATTTTTCAAATATATCTTTATAAATATGATTCCATTTTCTATATAAGTCATTCCCCAAATGATATGAACAGGCAGTTTTCACACAAAGAAATCAAAGCTATTAGTAGTCATGTGAAAAAATGTTATAAATCACTCTTGAATAGAGAATTGCAAATTAAAACAACCTCACACTTATTTATCAGTGTGGCTACTATCACAAAAAAAGGAAGATGTTGGATGTTGGAGGAGATGTGGGGAAACTGAGACATTATTGTTGGTGGAGTTATGAACTGATCTAATCAATCTAAAGTGCAATTTGCAATTGTGCCCAAAGGGCTATAAAACTATGCATACCCTTTGCCCAAGCAATACCACTGTTAGGTCTATATTCCAAAGACATCCAAAAAAGAGAGGGGGAAGAACCTATTTGTTCAAAAATCTTTATAGCAGATTTTTTGTGGTGACCAACAACTGGAATTCAAAGAAATGCCCCTTAATTGGAGAATGGCTATACAAGCTGTGGTTTATGACTGTAACAGATTATCATGCTAAAAGAAATTACAAGCAGGATGATTTCACAAAAACCTGAAAAGACTCACATGGACTGATACAAAATGAAGTGAACAAAACGAGGAAAATGTTGTACACAGTAACTACAACACTGTTCAATGAGGAGCTATGAATGGCTTAGCCCTTCTCAGCAAAACAGTCATCCAAGACACTTCTATGGGAGTAATGATGAAGCATACTATCCGCACCTCCAGAGAAAGAACTGATATTGATTACATACAGATTGAAGCTATTTTTCCACTTTCTACCATTTTTTTTCTTTTCATTCAAATCTTCTTGTACAAAATGATCGATATAGAAAAGTTTTACACAATTGCATTTAAAAAAAATAAAGGAGTTGAGTTAAATGATCCCTAAGTTACCTTCCAGCTCCAGCTTTCCAAGATCTAGGAAATAAAGCATAATATTTGATTGAAAGAAAATAGAATTTGTGATTTTAAATTAGTCTCCAGGAAGTTTCAACACTGGGACCTGGTGGCCACAGTTTTCAATTATCACTTGCAATGATTTTGTCATTCTGTATACACATACATATACATACATACCCACAGACACACACACATATATAGATATGATTATATATTATGCACGTATGCATACATAGGTACATGACAGTTATTGTTAATATCAATGTATTTCAGTTACCAAAAGGAAAAGGATACCTCTCAAGTGTTGAATGAAAAAGGACAATTTTATTGATGTGGATTTGTTCAAAATGCACCTCACCCGCAGCAGGCACCAACCTAAACTGGTTATTGCTTCCCCAGCTTTCATATTTCAGTGAGCTCCAGCAAATATTCCAGAGTCAGACAACCTGTTTGTTCTCACAAGAATCCAACAAAAAGGATGGTTTTCACAATCATATTCAGAAAATGCCATCTTTAAAGTTCAGTGCTCCAGGGAGCCCAGACACTGCACAAGGCTAAAAGGTAGCCTAATAATCATTTAGTACTTAAATAAGCACCTAAACAATGCTATATAATCCTGTAGTAATGACTGCCAGAAACCTCATTACCTCAGGGGCTCAATTACTCTAGAAGGAGAGAAGACTATTAACAGTTCCTTGTTGTGTCTGAGAGGTAATCCTGGCAGGACTCTGCCATAACTACCTAGAAATAAACTGAGAAGTAAAAAAGGCAAGTGGAGAGAGGCAGGTGGGAAGAGGAGAAAATAAAAAATGGAGGCCTGGCAGGGAGAGTTAGAGGCTATGGCAACACAGAGACCATTGACAGCCAGTTTGGATCAAAAAGCCAGCTTACCTTATCTGGTTTATCCAACTCCTATGGTTTAAGCCCAAAGTAAAGCCTTTTACAGGCCCCTCAGAGGTCCTTGGGAAATGAACCAAGCAGAATCATGGTGGTTTCTAGGTCCTTCCACTCATCCCACACCAAGAAGACCTGAGACATCATGACTAAAATGAGGCTAAAGCAGGAACAGCTCCCACTGCATGAGAGTCAAAGACCCTTGCCATTCCCTTTTTCACTGTCCCACTCCTCTTCTTCCTTGCTCTGACTGTAGCAGTAAGATGAGCCCTATCTGTCATTCCCTATAGTCACAATTGTTTCATCTAACACACAAAGCAGGCCTAAGTGATGTGATCTCAGGGACACTCTCATAGTTCAGGCATGAGAAAGCAGGGAGAGGAAACATTTGGCAAGTGGGAGTGTTTTGTGGAACCCCTGAAATCACAGCATGATGTTGTAGGAAAGTTTGGGGGTCTTTGGGTCATCCCTGATCCGCCTGCACAAAGATTCTGTTCAACAATACATCTCAGAATTGGTTGGCTAGCCTAAGATTGAGTGCATCCAATGAAAGGCCACCCCACTTTATGATATTCAAAGTTTTTTTGGTTGTTGATTATTTTGTTTGCTTTTCTCTTTTTTAATTAAAAAAACAGAATTTAAAAAAGAACAATAAAGGAAAATATTAAAAAACAACAGAATAGAACAGTTGTTGTGTGCCCACAGAACATCAGGGAGAATTCAAAATATGTACCAAAAAATAGCCAGTTCAAGAAAGGATATATAATAGTAGAAGAAATTATATTCATGAGTGTCCATCTTTTCTTTGCTTCCTTGTATTTTCTTCCCTGCTGTTCACTATTTTTATTTTTTTAATTCCTTTCATCCCCTAAGCAGGCTATAGTTAAACACAGAAGAATATTCCAAGTTATTAGGAAGCTCTTCTCGACCTCAACTCTCAGTTTTTCTCTTGGCAGTTTCTGTCCTTTCCAGGCTCTGGACTTGTCTCCTTCTCTGTAAAAAGAGGGACTTGGCCCCCATCCCATGGTCCATCTCTTCCTTCACTTCTTAGCCAGGGCACAAACATACCCATTGGAGACTTCCTGTTTCACCACCATTGTGCCCCCCCCCAATAGTGGTAACTATTTTTGTTTTTCTTCCGGGTTATTTCTACCTTCTGAATCCAATTCTCCCTGTGCAACAAGAGAACTGTTTGGTTCTGCAAACATATATTGTATCTAGGATATACTGTAACCTATTCAACATGTAAAGGACTGCTTGCCATCTGGGGGAGGGGGTGGAAGGAGGGTAACATTGCCAACACTGTCTCTCCACCATGGTTTACCCATACCTTGACTTATTCCCATATGAAAGAATTCCTACTTCTGAGAGGCTGCATCTTCTTTATTTATTTTTTTATTTGTATATTTTTATTATTCTTTTTTTAATAACTTTTTATTGACAGAACCCATGCCAGGGTAATTTTTTACAGCATTATCCCTTGCATTCACTTCTGTTCCGATTTTTCCCCTCCCTCCTTCCACCCCCTCCCCCAGATGGCAAGCAGTCCTTTACATGTTGAATAGGTTACAGTATATCCTAGATACAATATATGTTTGCAGAACCGAACAGTTCTCTTGTTGCACAGGGAGAATTGGATTCAGAAGGTAGAAATAACCCGGAAGAAAAACAAAAAACTGCATCTTCTTTAAAGACTAAATTTCTTGTAACATCCAGAACTATGGTGGTTGAACAAATGAGGCAGCTAACAAACATTTGCTAATGGAAAAAAAGGAAAGGATTAGACAAAATGACCTTGAAGTGTCTTTCCAGCCCTAAATCCCATGACCTTGATCATCTAAGCACCCTCCTAGTGCACAGAAGGCCTGGCTAAGGCTGATTGGAGACATCAAATACTGCTATCTTTGCCCACTATATTCCCTCAGAAGGACATCAAAGCTTATGAATAACTGTTGTTCTTTGATACAGACACCAGAAGAAACCACAGCTTGGAGTGAGAACTCCCTATCTTCCCAAAAAAAGCAAGGGTTATTCTGTACTTACCACCCACTCATGTCCAGTGTTCACAAAATAAACATATATATAGTAAAAACAAACAAACAAACAACAACAACAACAACAACACAGTGTACAGCAATTTATTAAAAGGTGCTGATGAAACATCTCTTGGGGCAAGAAGAAAAAAAAAGTTCACATGGGCTACTTTCAGCAATCACCAAAGAAGATGGTCTTTGATAAATGCCTTTTAAGCACTGGTGTGTAGACACATCACTCCAGAGATCAGGCTGATCTAGGAAACAACATTAGCTTGTCTGCTTGCCACTATCACAAGTATAGCTCTTGTTTGTTACCGGAGCATGAACAAGGTATTTCTTTTTCATCATTGCCATAATGCTTCCAACTTGACTAATCTAACTAAGTCAAACATCTTAAAGTAGAAACACTCCCAGACCAGGACAGAGTCAACTGAGAAGCTTTCAGAACCCAAGCTCTATAAAGAGGGTATTCAAATCATAAAATATTTACATCAATCTAAGAGCGTTATTTTTTTTAATAAAAAGAAAACATACCCTAGTCCTAATGACATTTATAATTTACCTTCAGAAATTACTGCTACAGATGATTGGTCATTTTTTAAATAAAAATACTAATGGCATCTCCTTCCTTGTTTTTTTTTACATGTACTCAGTAGGTGGGGTGCACTGTCTCACTAGCACTCAGCCTCTTACAAACCCTCAAACTCAACAGCATTGGAGAGGAAAAGAGGCTGGTGACATAGTGACTTGAGAGGACTTGTTATGTAGATCCTACTGACAAGGAAGGAACAGCCAATGGGTAGAGAATAAAGGAGGCAAGTCTTTTCAGAGGCGATTGAAAAGATTTGTTTTTCTTCTTTTTGTTATTTTTCTTTTTTAGTTCCTTTTTATTTATTAATTTTCAACATTTACTTTGGTAATATTTTGGTTTCTATTTTCGTCCCCCTTACGCCTCCCCAAAACAGCAATCTGATATAGGTTATACATGTACAATCACATGCAACATGTTTCCACATTTGTCATGTCATGAGACAAGAATGAGAACAAAGGGGAGAAAAAATCACAAGAAAGAAAAAAAACAACCAAAAATGTAAAAAGAGTATATACTTTGATCTGCATTCGGACTTCACAGTTCTTTCTGTGAATGTAGAGAAAATTCTCCATCATGAGTCTTTTAGATATGTCTTAGATCACTGTATTGCTGAGCAAAGTCTATTGAAGTTGACCATTCATACAATGTTGCTGCTACTGTGTACGGTGTTCTGCTTCTGTGGTCATTTGTTTTTCTTAACTATTTAACCAGAGAGAGTCCCACCATGGTGAAAATTAAGAGGGAGTCACTGGAAAGTGAATGGAATGTTTAAAAAAAATCACCAATTCTATTTTGACAAAGAAAGCTAAATGGGCTCAACTAGGGCTCAAGCTTACAGCTAAGAGCCTCTGAGCAGCAGCTGAAGAATGTCTAGGTGGTCACAGCACTGGACTTGAAAATAACATCACTTCCCTAAGAACCCAGACTGCTTTTCCATTTGTATGTGGCTTAGAATCTAGTGAGTGCCAACAGCAACACTTAATACCTATTTGAAAAGAAATGAATTCGCCCTTCCCCAAGATGGTGCTACAGGGCCACGTTTGTGCTCCAGAAATATCAGAGCAACCCTTGCTCTGCTGAAGGAAATCCATAGAGGGTTCTTCCTTTACTAGCTTGAAAACTGCTCATATTTCTCTCCACCACAGGGTAAAGAGGAGAAGAAGAGGAACCCTTATCTTCATTATCAGAACATTCTTACTGAAACAAGCAAAGATTTGACAATATTGTCCCGTCTTATAATCTGAGGCAATAAACAAAATTTTGTTTGAAGGGATCCTTAATAATTTTCAAGTGTAAAAGAGTCTTAAGACCAAAATGTTTGAGAACCTCTCATCTACATGGAGCACAAAAAGAGAATACAAAAAAGAAGACAACAACGATAAAGACCATGACAACAAAGAAGAATGACAAAGGTTTCTTTTTGATATTCATACCACTACTGACCATCTCTGAATGAAAATTACTTTTAAACTATTGAGACTTAGCAGAATTGACTAAAATGACAGGGCAAGGAAAGAGAAGAGAGCAGGGATCTGACATTATCTTAGGTAACAAGAAGTTCACCCATCAAACAGAAGGAGCCTAGGGACTGAGTCCAAGGTTCTTTTTTTTTTTTTTTTTTTTTTTAATTTTTTATTTAATAATTACATTATATTGACACTCATTTCTGTTCCGATTTTTTTCCCCTCCCTCCCTCCACCCCCTCCCCTAGATGGCAAGCAGTCCTTTATATGTTGGATATGTTGCAGTATATCCTAGATACAATATATGTTTGCAGAACCGAACAGTTCTCTTGTTGCGTAGGGAGAATTGGATTCAGAAGGTATAAATAATCCGGGAAGAAAAACAAAAATGCAGATAGTTCACATTCGTTTCCCAGTGTTCTTTCTTTGGGTGTAGCTGCTTTTGTCCGTCATTTATCAATTGAAACTCAGGTCTCTTTGTCAAAGAAATCCACTTCCATCAAAATATGTCCTCATACAATATCGTTGTCGAAGTGTATAATGATCTCCTGGTTCTGCTCATTTCACTTAGCATCAGTTCATGAAGGTCTCTCCAAGCCTCTCTGTATTCATCCTGCTGGTCATTTCTTACAGAACAATAATATTCCATAACATTCATATACCACAATTTACCCAGCCATTCTCCAATTGATGGGCATCCATTCATTTTCCAGTTTCTAGCCACTACAAACAGGGCTGCTACAAACATTTTGGCACATACAGGTCCCTTTCCCTTCTTTAGTATTTCTTTGGGATATAAGCCCAATAGAAACATTGCTGGATCAAAGGATATGCACATTTTGATAATTTTTTGGGCATAATTCCAGATTGCTCTCCAGAATGGTTGGATTCGTTCACAACTCCACCAACAATGCATTAGTGTCCCAGTTTTCCCGCATCCCCTCCAACATTCATCATTATTTTTTCCTGTCATCTTAGCCAATCTGACAGGTGTGTAGTGGTATCTCAGAGTTGTCTTAATTTGCATTTCTCTGATCAATAATGATTTGGAACACTCTTTCATATGAGTGGTAATAGTTTCAATCTCATCCTCTGAAAATTGTCTGTTCATATCCTTTGACCATTTATCAATTGGAGAATGGCTTGATTTCTTATAAATTTGAGTCAGTTCTCTATATATTTTGGAAATGAGGCCTTTATCAGAACCTTTAACTGTGAAAATGTTTTCCCAGTTTGTTGCTTCCCTTCTGATCTTGTTTGCATTAGTTTTATTTGTACAAAGGCTTTTTAATTTGATGTAATCGAAATTTTCTATTCTGTGATCAGTAATGGTCTCTAGTTCATCTTTGGTCACAAATTTCTTTCTCCTCCACAAGTCTGAGAGATAAACTATTCTATGTTCCTCTAATTTATTTATAGTCTCGTTCTTTATGCCTAGGTCATAGACCCATTTTGATCTTATCTTGGTATATGGTGTTAAGTGTGGGTCCATGCCTAATTTCTGCCATACTAATTTCCAATTATCCCAGCAGTTTTTATCAAATATTGAATTCTTTTCCCAGAAGTTAGGGGCTTTGGGTTTGTCAAACACTAGATTGCTATAATTGACTATTCTGTCTTGTGAGCCTAGCCTTTTCCACTGATCCACTAATCTATTTCTTAGCCAATACCAAATGGTTTTGGTGACTGCTGCTTTATAATATAATTTTAGATCAGGTACAGCTAGGCCACCTTCATTTGATTTTTTTTTTCATTAGTTCCCTTGAGATTCTCGACTTTTTATTGTTCCATATGAATTTTGTTGTTATTTTTTCTAGATCAATAAAATATTTTCTTGGAAGTCTGATTGGTATAGCACTAAATAAATAGATTAGTTTAGGGAGTATTGTCATCTTTATTATGTTCGCTCGGCCAATCCAAGAGCACTTAATATTTTTCCAATTATTTAAGTCTGACTTTATTTGTGTGGAGACTTTTTTATAATTTTGCTCATATAATTCCTGACTTTCCTTTGGTAGATAGATTCCCAAATATTTTATGGTATCAACAGTTATTCTGAATGGAATTTCTCTTTGTATCTCTTGCTGTTGGGTTTTGTTGGTGATGTATAAAAATGCTGAGGATTTATGGGGATTTATTTTGTAGCCAGCTACTTTGCTAAAATTATGAATTATTTCCAATAGCTTTTTGGTAGAATCTCTGGGGTTCTCTAGGTATACCATCATATCATCTGCAAAGAGTGATAGTTTGGTTTCCTCATTACCTACTCTAATTCCTTTTATATCTTTCTCGACTCTTATTGCCGAGGCTAGTGTTTCTAATACGATATTAAATAATAATGGTGATAGTGGGCAACCTTGCTTCACTCCAGATCTTACTGGGAAGGGTTCCAGTTTTTCCCCATTGCATATGATGCTTACTGATGGTTTTAAATATATGCTCCTGACTATTTTAAGGAAAAGTCCATTTATTCCTATGCTCTCAAGTGTTTTTATTAGGAATGGATGTTGGATTTTATCAAATGCTTTTTCTGCATCTATTGAGATGATCATGTGGTTTTTGTTTGTTTGGTTATTGATATAGTCAATTATGCTAATAGTTTTCCTAATATTGAACCAGCCCTGCATTCCTGGTATAAATCCTACTTGGTCATAGTGTATTATCCTGGTGACAATTTTCTGTAATCTTTTTGCTAATATTTTATTTAAGATTTTAGCATCAATATTCATTAGGGAGATTGGTCTATAATTTTCTTTCTCTGTTTTCAGCCTACCTGGTTTAGGTATCAGTACCATATCTGTGTCATAAAAGGAGTTTGGTAGGACTCCTTCAATCCCTATTTTTTCAAATAGTTTATATAACATTGGAGTTAATTGTTCTTTAAATGTTTGGTAGAATTCACATGTAAATCCATCTGGTCCTAGGGATTTTTTCTTAGGGAGTTGATTGATAGTTTGTTCTATTTCTTTTTCTGAGATGGGACTGTTTAGGATATTTACTTCTTCCTCTGTTAGTTTGGGCAAGCTGTATTTTTGGAGGTATTTTTCTATTTCATTTAAGTTGTCGAATTTATTGGCATAAAGTTGGGCAAAGTAACTCCTAATTATTGCTCTAATTTCCTCTTCGTTAGTGGTGAGTTCTCCCTTTTCATTTTTAAGACTAACAATTTGATTTTCCTCTTTCCTTTTTTTAATCAGATTTACTAAGGGTTTGTCTATTTTGTTGGTTTTTTCATAGAACCAACTCTTAGTTTTATTAATCAATTCAATAGTTTTTTTGCTTTCAATTTTATTGATCTCACCTTTTACTTTTAGAATTTCAAGTTTAGTGTTTGACTGGGGGTTTTTAATTTGTTCCTTTTCTAGCATTTTTAATTGCAAACCCAATTCATTGACCTTCTCTTTCTCTATTTTATACAAATAGGCCTCTAGAGATATGAAATTTCCCCTTATTACCGCTTTGGCTGCATCCCATACATTTTGGTATGATGTCTCATTATTATCGTTTTCTTGGGTGAAGTTATTAATTATGTCTATGATTTGCTGTTTTACCCAATCATTCTTTAGTATGAGATTATTTAGTTTCCAATTATTTTTTGGTCTACTTCCCCCTGCTTTTTTGTTGAATGTAATTTTCATTGCATCGTGGTCTGAAAAGGATGCATTTACTATTTCTGCCTTACTACATTTGAGTTTGAGGTTTTTATGTCCTAATATATGGTCAATTTTTGTATAGGTTCCATGAACTGCTGAAAAGAAAGTGTATTCCTTTCTGTCTCCATTACATTTTCTCCAGAGATCTATCATATCTAGCTTTTCTAGTATTCTGTTTACCTCTTTGACTTCTTTCTTATTTATTTTCTGGTTTGATTTATCTAATTCTGAGAGTGCAAGGTTAAGATCTCCCACTATTATAGTTTTACTGTCTATTTCTTCTTGCAGCTCTCTTAGTTTCTCTTTTAAGAATTTAGATGCTACCCCACTTGGTGCATATATGTTTAATATAGATAGTGCTTCATTATCCATGCTACCCTTTAGCAAGATATAGTGTCCTTCCTTATCTCTTTTAATTAGGTCAATTTTTGCTTTAGCTTGATCTGAGATCAGGATGGCTACCCCTGCTTTTTTGACTTCACCTGAAGCATAGTAGATTTTGCTCCAACCTTTTACCTTTAACCTGCATGTATCTCCCCGCTTCAGGTGTGTTTCCTGTAAACAACATATTGTAGGATTCTGGCTTTTAATCCATTCTGCTAACCGCTTCCTCTTTATGGGGGAGTTTACCCCGTTCACATTTATGGTTAGAATGACCAATTCTGTATTACTTGCCATCTTGTTAACCCCGGTTTATGCTTTCCTCCCTTCTTTCCCCTTTCCCCCCCTTCCAATTATTAAGCTTGTGAGCACCCCTTGTTTCTCACAGCCCTCCCTTTTTAGTGTCCCTCCCCCCGCCTTAGAGTTCCTCCCCCTATCTTACCCCTTTCCCTCCCAGTTCCCGTATTCCCTTCCGCTTAGCTTATTCCTTCCCTTTCCACTTTTCCCTTCTCACTTTTCAATGAGATGGGAGAAGTTTCACCATAGATTGAATATGTCTTAAGATTTTTCACTTAAAGCCAATTCTGAAGGCAGTAAGATACCCACTATATTCATCCCCCTCCATTCTTTCTCTCAGATATAATAGGTTTCCTATGCCTCTTCATGAGATGTACTACCCCCACTTTACCCTTTTTCTGGTACAATGTCCTTTCCACATCAATTTCTAGAACAAGGTATACATGAATTCTTTATGCATCTATATAGTCAAAATATAGTTCCCAAGATTAATCTTTACCTTTTTAGATTTCTCTTGAGTTCTATATTTGTAGATCAAACTTTTTGTTAAGTTCTGGTTTTTTCATCAGAAATAGATGAAATTCGCTTACTTCGTTGAATGTCCATCTTCTTCCCTGGAAAAAGATGCTCATTCTCGCTGGGTAAGTTATTTTTGGTTGCATACCAAGTTCCTTAGCCTTTCGGAATATCATATTCCAGGCCCTTCGATCTTTTAATGTGGATGCTGCCAGATCCTGGGTGATCCTTATTGTGGCTCCTTGATACTTGAATTGGGTTTTTCTAGCCGCTTGCAATATTTTTTCTTTCATCTGAGGGTTCTGGCATTTGACCACTATATTCCTTGGTGTTTTGATTTTAGGATCCCTTTCAGTGGGTGATCGATGAATCCTTTCAATGTTTATTTTTTCCTCTGTTCCTATGACTTCTGGGCAGTTCTCTTTGATAATTTCCTGGAAGACAGTGTCCAGGCTCTTTTTTTCATCATGTTTTTCTGGGAGTCCAATGATTCTCAGATTGTCTCTCCTGGATCTGTTTTCCAGGTCTGTTGTCTTTCCCAGAAGGTATTTCACATTTTTCTCCATTGTTTGATTTTTTTTGGATTTGCTTGACTGATTCTTCTTGTCTCCTCGAGTCATTCAATTCCACTTGTTCAAGTCTGATTTTCAGTGAAGTATTCTCTTCACTCACTTTTTAAAAATCTTTCTCTAATTGTCCAATTGAGTTCTTTTGTTCTGTGGAATTTTTTTCCATTTCGCCAATTTTGTTTTCCAGTTCACTAATCCTATTTTTCAAGGATTTTACTTCTTTATCCACTCTCTCTTTAACTGACTTCTCCAGGCTCTTTTGCCAAGCCTCCCTCTACTTTTCCCAAGCTTCCTTCTCCTTTTGCCAAGCCTCACTCTGCTTTTCCCATTTTTCTTCTAGCTCCCTTGTGAGAGCCTTTTTAATCACTTCTATGAGGTTCATCTGTGCTGAGGAACAGACGATCTCCTCCTTTGGGGAATCACCTGGGGACTGCCTGTTTTTAGTCTCCTCAGGATTTAGAGTCTGCTCTCTATCTGTGTAGAAGCTGTCTAGGGTTAAAGTCCTCTTCAGCTTCTTGCTCATTCTGTCTATTAATCAGAGACAAACTACCAAAGAAAAACAGAAAAAACTGGAGTCTTTCTTTGGGGGGGGGGCTGGGTGTGTTATCGAGCTTCCTCTACAGACTGCAGGGGGCAGCAGTGAGGCACTAGCAGGACTGTGCTGCGCCTGCGCTCTGAGATCCCAGAGCGTGCTGAGTCACTGAGGGGGGGGGAAGGGGGGGGCGGCCAGGTCCTGAGAGACTCCAGCTGTTTGCGGTTGTGTTCTTCAGCCCCGGTGTTTTTAGCTTCTCTGCTGGGCTGTTGACTTGCTGCAGGTTCCAAACCTGTAGCGAAGCTCTCCCCGCAGAGACAGCTGCGATCACTCCCCACCCCCTCTCCAGTCTGCTCCCGTGCTCTCACTGCCGCTGCCCGCCGCCTGCGCCCGATCTAAAACCGCCCCAGCCCTCCAGTAAAGACAGACCTTTCTTGGCGGATCTCAAGGATGGCTTCTCTTGGTAACTATTTGTGGGTTTTTTTCAGTCAAGCATTGATTCAGAGGCTTGTAATGAAGTGGATAGTGAGAGAAAGCGCGGAGCTTATGCAACTGTGAGCCTCCTCTCCGCCATCTTAACCGGAAGTCCCCTCCAAGGTTCTAACAGAAGGGAGATTAGGATAATGGCTCAAAAGAGGAAGATAGGAGGTAGAGAAGCCAGAGAGAGAGATACATGACAGAAGGCATTCAGTCTGGGATAACCACCCAGCAGTGCATGTACACAACTACTGCCATTTCATGGTTCACAGAAGGAAAGGTGTAGCTATCTAGGAATATGGCCAAGTACAGGGATCAAATATCACCAAGGTCAAAGTTGCATGAAAAAAAAAAACTACCAAAGGCCCACAGAACTATACCAAGAAGATGACAAATATCTAGCTGGATTACCCAGTACAAAAATAACATCATATCACCCACTTAAAGACAATGCAAACAAACATGTGGAAAGATTTTGTTCAACAATTAGCAAAAGCTAAAAACTTAAGATAATATAATGTGAAGGCCTTACAGAGAACAAAAACAATTCAGCACCAATCAACCTTCACTGGAGAGGCTAGAGAAGCAAAGAGAAGAGAAAAAAAAGAATTCCCCAAGGGGGAGGAGATAGAAAAATCCTGTTACCTTCACAAATGACAGAATGATTACATCAAGGAAGGTGACTGGAATTTGAGCTTTCTTACACAAAGTGGTGGGATGAGATAAGCTATCTAATTACTGGCTCAATCACATCACTATGCCAGATAAATTTTAGCAAAATATTTTTAGCAGCTTTCTCCCAGATCCAAGCCTGATTCCACCCTTCCTCACAAAAACTATCACAGTAGCTATTTCCTAGCAGTGACCCCTTCAAATACAGGTCAAGCATGTGTTTATGGACTCCATACAAACCAGACACAGCATCTGCAGCTCCTAAAATCGATCAAAACTTATGAGAAAATAATCTTTTGGTTGTGGAGCAAAAAAGGCTTAGCCCAGTTTTGCAAAGAGCAACCAATGATTGTTTCTGAAATTATTAAACAAGCCTTCTGAAAAAAATCACAAGGCAAAAGTAAAGGCAGACAACGGGCAGACAGTCTTGGATTCATTAAATGAGGCTAGAAGTGGTTTCCTCTTCAGCATGAGCTTCAGAAGCAACTAAAATCCAAGAAGTGATGAATCTGTGGACGACATCTGCACAAACTCTCTCTACAACTAAGAACAACAAAGAAGCACCATTGCAGGGCTGAGACACAGATTATTTATTTATAGAAATCAGTGAGTTTCTGATGATCATTCAGTATCTGGTTACTCTTCAGAATGTGATTGATGATGATGCAGTGAAGTGATAGAAACAGCACAACACAACTTCGTGGGTTACAGCAACTCGATGTTTGTCAACTATCTTGAAAGAGGAAAATCTCATACCTATCATGTCATTCTGGAAGCTTCTCCTTTATAAGCTAAGAGATGACAAATCTCCGATATCACAAATGTAAATTTCAAAAAAAATTATTGAGAATTCAACAAATAAACTGTATAGAAACGAGAGCATCATGGCAGATTGAACCGATGCCACAAGTAGCTTCTGGGCATAACCTTAAGCCATACAAATTTAAGAACAATATTTTTAAACAAATGTCACCATACAGAATACTCATAACCTCAAAACTATGAAAAATTAAAAGCTTTCAAAAAATCAAAAGACCTAGTGGAAGAAATGAAAATCACGTAAGAGGTACACATCATCCTGCTGTCCTATCTACCACCAAACTTGCCACCACAAAAGATAAATGATCAGACATCCCAATACTCTTAATCGATTTATATACAAAGAATGGTCAGCTACTCTACTTGTGCAATGGTATGCTCAATAAGAACTGTAAAAGAATTCTAGGCTAGTTATTTGATCTGAGACGATTTCTATCAGAAATCCATCCAAAAAGGCGAGAATGAGATTAATGATAATAATGACAAAGAACAAGAGCAGGAGTAGGAGGAAGAAAAAGAAGAAGAGATGTTTGTATAGTCCCTTTAAGCTTGGCTTTATAGACATTATCTTCTTTGACTCTCACAAAAGCCCTTCAGGTTAAATGCTCCAGATATTATTCCTGTTTTCTAGATATGATAACTGAGGTTGAGAGGCTAAAGCACTTGGCCAGGGTCACAAAGCTAGTTTTTTGAAGAGAATTGAAACTGGCTCCTCCTGTTTCCAACTCCTCCATGCTATCTGCTGCCTACTTTAACATTCCACATACTACCTATGAACAAAAACCAAATGACTCAGATCACAGTGGCAGCCAAACTGCTTAAATGTAATGGTGAAGCCCATTTCTAGATGGAGATGTGGGGGATATGGGTACAGAAAGCTGTATACACCATTAGAGAAGGTCACCGTTTTCATTGGTTCTGTTCAACTGTTTTTATCCGCTATAAGAGTAGATTCAGTCCAAAGCATACAAGAGACAGCACTGGGCCTGGAGATAAGGGCAAAAAGAAAACTGCCCACCTTCAAGGAACTTATTGTAAGTAACAGCTGGTGGGGGTAGGGAGTCGGGATAAGGTGCTATCTAGAAATGACTGTGGTGCTAAAACAAAAGCCATCTGTAAGACTGCTTCAGTCAAATTTTGTTTTGTCTTACACAATGCTATCTTTGTGAAGGATCTTTCCAAAGGCCAACATTGACCCTGTCACTGCTTCCCTTGAGAATCTTCCATAGCTCCTTGTCACCTAGATCCCAGATTTTTAAACTGTGGGTTCCAATGCCATATGGGGTCTCATAACTGAATGGGGTTCACAAAAGTAGGATTTATTATCAGCAAATATTTGATTTGTATACTTACTTTATATAACTCTATAACCTGGGGTCATATAGAAAAAGTAGAAAAAGTTGAAGAAGCCCTCTAGATCCTAGAGAATCAAATGCAAACGCATGGCAGAGTTGCCGCTCCTAGGCCACCTGCCCTCCCTATCCAATCCCCATTGACTCCTACCAGAAGAAATATGGCACAAAAAAAATTTCATCCTCAATTGTGATTCATGGAGAACACCATAGAATGAATATTAGGAGGTAGAAAAAAGAGGGAGGAAGAAAAAGGGAAAAAATAAGGAAAAAAAGAAGAAAGAACAGAGGAGAAGATGGAAAAGAAGAAAAGTTACAGGAAAAAAACCTATAAAAACACCCTCAGTATTCTCAGGTTCTCAGATAGCCCTCTTGCCTGAGTTCTGCCAGTTCAGATCTCTGGGAAATCAGAAACATGAGTGTTTGAGAAGGCTTGCCCCTTTTTTGGACTTAAGCATTTACAAGTTCTCCTCTGGCCTAATTATATTGTCTGCACAAGCCTCGTAGTCAACAAATGCTAAACTAGGATGACATCTACATCACAAAATCCATTTTTTCTCAACCCTTCCCTTGCATAAAGAACAAGGGAGGATTTCATCAACCCAACACTGCGAGCCGAGTATAAACTGAACTAAAATCCCACGAGCAGCTAAACGAATCTTTTACACTTGTTTGCCCCACACTGATGCCATCTACAAATCTGTACTGCTGATCCCGATACCCGAGTCTGAAGTGACACCTCGGGTGGGAATGCCTGCCATCCACTGAAGAGACAAAAGGGAGACTTCTGGAGTTGGCCTGTCAGAAAACATGGCCCCCAAATTGCCTGCAGACACTGGGATCCCAGAGACATGCAGCAAGAAAGAATCCATGTTGACAGCCATGTTTGATCTAAATTTCAAAGAGAAAATTGAAACCATACTCTGGATGCAATGAGAGATTTTCATAAACAAAATAATCCACACCACACCAGCTCCTCCTCCACTAGCCACTGGGGATGCAGCCAGGCATATCCCAGGTGTCGGAGCAAGGGGTTGAAAGGATCTAGTCAAGAAAAAGGGTCTGGAAAGACTTATCAATGGCAAGGGCTTAAGGGAACCTTTGCTCCACCTGTTGACTGAGTCTCACCCAGTATTAATGCTACATCATTGGAAGGATGATGCGCATTCAAAAAAAAAAAGAGTTCCTAATGCTTTCTAGGCTATGGTGCTCAGGGAAAAAGTATTTCCAGGTGACTACCAGAGCAGAAGGAATAAGCCTCAGACTGTCTATCTTGAGCCCAGTCACACAGCCTCCTGGAAATGAGGCAGAAGGTCTATCGAGATTTTAATATAAAAAGATGGTGATTGAGCAAATCAATCACCCAGCACTGAAACAGTTACCAGGGGAGATCATATCATGATTGAATTGGCCAATTAGAGGACAAGCCAGATATCCATAATGCTTGAATATTTCCATTTAATGAATTAATCTGAAGGCAAAAAGTCCTTATCAATTTAGAATTCTTTAAAGAAAGTGCCATTACACAGAGTAAGGGTGTTGGTATTGAGGTTACTTTATGTCACCTTGTGGGACACCTGGAAAATGGCAAGCCAAGCATTTGAGCATCTTGTGATGAATATTAAAGCTTCAAGGGAGAGAATCTGCAGCAAACAGGAGCTAAATAAACGCTTTATTACACATGCTCTCTAATCTTGGGTCCACTTTCCCCTGTACTCAACGTATTTCTTAGACTCATCAGGAAGGGCAAATGTTTTGTACCAACTGTCCTTACTTCAATTAAAAAAAACTATCCTGTTCTCTCTGGTTATCTAACATATTGAAAATCGAGTGTTAATCTCCCCTTAAAATGCTATTTGGTCATTTTCCCCCAAAAAGCTTTGATTTCAGCCTAGCCCATCCAGCCTTATTTCTTCTGGTTAGTTGTCAAGAACTTCTGTAATAAGGACCTAGTCTAACCCAGATTTCCCACTGCTACCCAGAGCAGTCACTTGCAATCCTGGAACAATCAATCAATCAATAGTTATTAAGCTTCTAAGTGTTGGAGATACAAAAAGATGTGGAAGTCCTTGCCCTCAAGGAGCTCACATTCTAGGGGGTGATACATACAGACAAACGATATACAGGATAAATAGGGAATAATTAAGAGAGGGAATGCACTAGAACTAAGCAGGAAGGTTGAGAAAGATCTTGTTCTTCTGCAGCAAAGTCTAACAGTCACTATATAAAAGCTCACAAGGAGAGTTCAAGTCACTCCTCCCTACCTCCTTAGTTTCCGAACATTTAATCAGTCAAAACTTACTACAACAATTAATTCTTATTTTAGTCTACAGAAATATAATTAGACCAGGAATTTTTAACCCTTGAATTTTTAAAAACATGAATTAAAAAAACAGTATTCCTATCATTATTTCAATTTCATTGGATTCCTTTTGTAACCTTATGTATTTTTGATGCATTTAAAAACATGACTCTGAAAGTGAGCCATGAAGAAGAGACAATGACCTGACTTGCAGGCACAGCTAATCTTTTATCTACTTACTCATCTACATGGATTTTGCCAGGAGTCACACATTCAGTCAGAGAAGGGATTTGAAGCAGGCTTCAAGGTCATCTCTCTAAAAGCTAGTCCATGGTGCCATTGCCAGGTGTCTTGACCTATGTCTTACCATTGGATTCTGATGACTCTGAAGGAGAGAGGGAGGCTGATAGCTTCACACAGCCCTGCCTCATTTAAATCCTATCCACTTGCAAGTGAAAACATTGCTCTCCTGCTGTCATTAGTCCTTTAGAGAATAAAAGGCCACCACCATCATCACCATCATCTACACAAGGGGAAAAAAAGAGAAGACTTAATGTCTGAAGACTGGGGAACCTTGAATCCTAATTGTTTGGTTCTTTGGTGACAAATAATACAAAATGGGTGCCACCACAAATTAATATTACACAATCTCAACCAAGCCTTTACAGTAGAAAGGTAATTCTTTTAAACTTTCCTAACAGCAGGCACAATGGGAAGAGTGTCAGCTGGCAAGTCAGGAGGATTCCTATTCATTACTCTTCAAACCTTGCATGGCAACCCCTCTCTGCATCCTTTCAGCACAGAACCTTGCCTCATATTGACTGAAAAGATCAATACCAATTTCTGAGAGCTTGTTATTCTCCCTTCCACTTCATCTCTCACATTACTCAGATGTATTCCTCTACTATGTCTCCCATGAAGAGGCAGAGCTTCTCCATGGCAAGTTAAGCCCCCAGTCCCATTTCATCTTGTCTTCTTTAACATTCCCAACTTCTCTATGTCTGTAAACCTCATCCTCACTGCTCACCAAGACAGCCAATCAGGCATTATTTGGAAGACTCAAGATCAGCTGAGTAAGAAGCCATAGAGTCTTGCCGGGTAGTGCACAGATACAAGATAGTGAGGGAACAACATGAGGTTATCAAAAGAAAGTAGCATTATGGTAAAAGAACAAGCAATAGACATGGCCTTATCCCAATTCACTTCTCTAGATGTGTGCATGCCTTGACCATGACACCATTTTGATGTGTAACACCTATACCAACAATGTTCATATGTTTCCCTCCACAGGCCATTCTGGGCATGTGTGTTCCTTACATGTATACTCAACATGTGTTTTTCTGTGAATCTCTTTACACTGATAGCTAATCAGGTTGCATTTATTAAGCACTTACTGTGTGTCGGGAACTCTGCAAAGTGTTAGGGATACAAAGAAAGACAAAAGATAGATTAGTCCCTGTCCTCAAGTAGCTTCCATTCCAAAGGGGAAGACAGAATACAAGCATCTATGTAAAAAGCGAGCTCTAAACAAGAAAAATGGAAGATGATCAACAGTGGCAAGACACTAGTACTTTAAGCTACCACAAAAGACTTCTTGCAGAAGGTAGGATTGAAGGTAAGACTAAAAGAAAGACAGGAGGTGGAGATAAGGAAGGAGGTATGGGTTCCAAGTATGGGAGCTAGCCAGAGAAAAAGCCCAGAGAAAGGAAATAGTGTTGAGTTGGAGGAAAGAGAGTATTCTAGTGTCACAAAAAGGTAGAATATGTAAAAGAGAGTAAGGTATAAGAAAACTGGAAAGATAAAAGGGGGAGCAGATTATGGAGGGCCCTCAAAGCTAAAATGAAGAGGTTGTATTTCATCATGGAGCTGGTAGGAGCCCCTGAAGTTGAGTAAGGAAGACAACATGGTAAGACTTGCACTTTAGGAAGATCGTTTTGATAGCTGAGTGAAACAAAGATTGTAGTGGGATAGACTTCAGGAAGGGAAATCAGCCGGTAGGCTGTTACAATAGTATGGGCTTGAAGTGATGTAAGCCTGCACCAAGGTGTCCCTATGCTGTGTGTCCTCTCTTTCCAATAATGTTTTTTTTAATAGAAAAGTCTACTCCAAAAATGTAAGATTTGTGAATTGGAAAAAGAAAATAACTCAGTAGAAAAAAAAATTAGTGAAATGAAAAAAAATTCCATAGAGCAAAACAACTCATTTAAAAACTCAATTAGACATGTACAAAAAGAAGTAAAAAAAAAAAAGCTAATGAAGAAAATAACTCATTAAAAATCAGAACTGAACAAATAGAAATGAATGATTCATTGAGACATCAAGAATCAGTCAAGCAAAACCAAAAAAATGAAAAATTAGAAAAACCATTAAATATCGACTTGGAAAAACAACAGACTCAGAAAATAGATCTAGGAGAGATAATCTGAGGGTTATTGGACTTCCTGAAAATTTTGATGAAAAAAAGAGTCTAGATACTATTTTACAGGAAATCATCAAAGAGAACTGCCCAGAAGTAACAGAATCAGAAAGTAAAATAGACATTGAAAGAATTCATCACACACCTTCTGGAAAAGACTCTAAAATAAAAACTCCAAGAAATACTGTGGCCAAATTTCAGAACTATCAGACTAAGGAAAAAATATTACAAGCAGCCAGAAAAAAAAACAATTCAAATATCGGGGTGCCACATTAAGGATCACGCAAGATCTGGCTGCCTCCACATTAAAAGATCAAAGGGACTGGAATCTGATATTCTGAAAAGCAAAAAAACTTAGAATGCAGTCAAGAATAAACTATCCAGGTAAGTTGAGCATTTTCTTCCATGGAAGAAGATGGAAATTTAATGAAACAGATGAATTCCTTTTGTTTCTAAGGAAAAAAAAACAGATCTAAACAAAAAATTTGATCTCCAACCACAGGACTCAAGAGAAGCAGAAAAAGGTAAAAAGAACACTTGAGAACTGTATTTCTGCTGTGAATATACATAAAAAGTACATCTATAATTTGATTTTACTGATATAACATAAAAAAGGGAAGTAGAAATAGAAAGGGGTTAGTGGCAGAAAAAGGGAAAAGGGGAGATAAAAAGAGGGAAACTACATCCCACGATGAGGCAAAGGAAACCTATCATATCTAAGTGAACTTAGCGAGGGGGGGAACACTGTGTGAATCTTACTCTCATCAGAGTTGGCTCAAAGAGGAAATAATTGACAAATATGGTTTACAGAGAAACTTCTCTCACCTCAATAAAAAGTGGGAGAGGGAAAAGGAAAAGAAAAAGCACAATAAGTAAAGGGTAGAAGAAAGGGGAAGGGATTCAAAGGGGGTGGGAGGGATCCTAAAGAGGGAGAGCTGCATAATGCAAGTGGAGCCCATAAGTTTAATACTGGGAAAGGGGGTAAGGGGCGGTAAGAAAAAGAAAAACATAATTTGGGGATAATAAGACGGCAGGAAATACAGAATTAGTTATTTTAACCATAAATGTGAATGGGATGAATTCTCCCATAAAGTAGAGGCAGATAGCAGACTGGATCAAAAGTCAGAACCCTACAATATGTTGTTTCAGGAAACACATTTAAAACAGAGAGATACATACAGAGTAAAGGTAAAAGGCTAGAGCAGAATCTATTATGCTTCAGGTGAAATAAAAAAAGCAGGGGTAGTCATCATTATCTCAGATCAAGCAAAAGCAAAAATTGATCTAATTAAAAGAGTTAAGGAAGGAAACTATATCTTGCTAAAGGGTAGCATAGACAATGAATCAATATCAATATTAAATATACATGCACCAAGTGGTATAGCACCAACTCCCTAAAGGAGAAGTTAATAGAGTTGTAGGAAGAAATAGACAGCAAAACTATAATAGTGGGAGATCTCAACCTTGTACTCTCAGAATTAGATAAATCAAACCAAAAAACAAACAAGAAAGAAATTAAGGAGGTAAACAGAATATTAGCAAATTTACGTATGATAGATCTTTGGAGAAAACTGAATGGTGACAGAAAGGAGTATACTTTCTTCTCAGCAGTTCATGGAACCTATACAAAAATTGACCATGTATTAGGACATAAAGACCTCAAAATTAAATGCAGCAAGGCAGACATAGTAAATGCTTTCTTTTCAGATCACGTTGCAATAAAATCTACATTCAACAAAAAGTTAGGGGTAAACAGGCCAAAAAGTAATTGGAAACTAAATAATCTCATCTTAAAGAATGATTGGGTGAAACAGTGAATTATAGCCACAATTAATAACTTCACTCTAGATAATGACAACAATGAGACATCATACCAAAATTTGTGGGATGCAGCCAAAGCGGTAATAAGGGGAAATTTTTATATCTTTAGAGGCTTACTTGAATAAAATAGAGAAAGAGAAGATCAATGAATTGGGCTTGCAACTTAAAAAGCTAAAAAAAGACCAAATTAAAAACCCCCAATCAAGTACTATACTTGAAATTCTAAAATTAAAAGGACAAATTGATAAAGATTTAAAGTAAAAAAAAAAAACTATTGAATTAATAAATAAAACTAAGAGTTGGTTTTATGAAAAAACAATAAAATAGATAAACCTTTGGTAAATCTGATTAGAAAAAGGAAAGAGGAAAATCAAATTGTTACTCTTAAAAATGAAAAGGGAGAACTTTCCACCAATGAAGAGGAAATTAGAGCAATAATAAGGAGTTACTTTGCCCAACTTTATGCCAATAAATTTGATAACCTAAGTGAAATTGATGACTACCTCCAAAAATATAGGCTTCCCCAATTTACAGAGGAGGAAATAAATTGCTTAAATACTCCCATTTCAGAAAAAGAAATAGAACAAGCTATTAATCAACTCTCTAAGGAAAAATTCCCAGGACCAGAGGGATGTACATGTGAATTCCACCAAACATTTAAAGAACAATTAGCCACAATGCTATATAAACTATTTGAAAAAATAGGGAATGAAGGAGTCCTACCAAATTCCTTTTATGACACAGACATGGTACTGATATCTAAACCAGGTAGGTTGAAAACAGAGAAAGAAAATTACAGACAAATCTCCCTAATGAATATTGATGGTAGAATCTTAAATAAGATATTAGCAAGAAGATTACAGAAAATCATCCCCAGGATAATACACCAAGATCAAGTAGAATCTATACCAGGAATGCAGGCTGGTTCAATATTAGGAAAATTATTAGTATAATTGACCATATCAATAACCAAATTAACAAAAACCATATGATCATCTCAATAGATGCAGAAAAAGCATTTGATAAAATCCAACATCCATTACTATTAAAAACACTTGAGAGTATAGGAATAAATGGACTTTTCCTTAAAATAATCAGTAGCATCTATTTAAAACCATCAGTAAGCATCATATGTAATGGGGATAAACTGGAACTATTCCCATTAAGATGAGGAGTGAAACAAGTTGCCCAATATCACCATTACTATTTAATATTGTGTTAGAAATGCTAGCTTTGGCAATAAGATTTAAGAAAAAGATTAAAGGAATTAGAGTAGGTAATGAGAAAACCAAATTATCACTCTTTGCTGATGATATGATAGTATACTTAGAGAACCCCAGATATCCTACTAAAAAACTATTAGAAATAATCTATACCTTTAGCATAGTTGCAGGATATAAAATAATCCACATAAGTGATCAGCATTTTTATACATCACCAACAAAATCCAACAGCAAGAGATACAAAGAGAAATTCCATTTAAAGAAACTGCTGATAGTATAAAATATTTGGGTATTTATCTGCCAAGGGAAAGTCAGGAACTCTATGAGCAAAACTGCAAAACACTTTCTACACAAATTAAGTTAGATCTAACCAATTGGAAAAATATCAAATACTCTTGGATAGGGCGAGCAAATATAATAAAGATGACAATACTACCTAAACTATTCTATTTATTTAGAGTTATACCAATCAGAATCCCCAAAAACTATTTTAATGACCTAGAAAAAATAACAACAAAGTTCATATGGAAAAATAAAAGGTCAAGAATTTCAAGAGAATTAATGAAAAAAATCAAATGAAGGTGGCCTAGCTGTACCATATCTAAAATTATATTATAAAGCAGTGGTTACCAAAATCATTTGGTAATGGCTAAGAAACAGACTAGTTGATCAGTGGAATAGGTTAGTTTCAAAGACAAAACAGTCAATAACTTTAATAATCTAATGTTTGACAAACCCAAAGACCCCAGCTTTTGAGATAAGAACTCATTGTTTGATGAAAATTGCTGGGAAAATTGGAAATTAGTATGGCAGAAACTAGGCATTGACCCACACTTAATACCATACACCGAGATAAGGTCAAAATGGGTTCATGACCTAGGCATAAAGAATGAGATTATAAATAAGTTATAAGAACATAGGATAGTTTACTTCTCAGACCTGTGGAAGAGGAAGGAATTTATGACCAAAGAAGAACCAGAGATCATTATTGATCACAAAATAGAAATTTTTGATTATATCAAATTGAAAAAGTTTTTGTACAAACAAAATTAATGCAGACAAGATTAGAAGGGATGCAATAAACTGGTGAAACATTTTCACAGTCAAAGGTTCTGAGAAAGGCCTCATTTCCAAAATATATAGAGAATTGACTCTAATTTATAAGAAATCAAGGCATTCTCCAATTGATAAATGGTCAAAGGATATGAACAGACAATTCTCAGAGGATGAAATTGAAACTAGTTCTAGCTATATGAAAAGATGCTCCAAGTCATTATTAATCAGAGAAATGCAAATGAAGACAACTCTGAGATTCCACTATACACCTATCAGACTGGCTAGAATGACAGGGAAAGAATGGAGGGGATATGGGAAACCAGGAACAATGATACATTGTTGGTGAAATTGTGAATACATCCAACCATTCTGGAGAGCAATTTGGAATTATGCTCAAAAAGTTATCAAATTGTGCATACCCTTTGATCCAGCAGTGTTACTACTAGTCTTATATCCCAAAGAGATCTTAAAGAAGGGAAAGGGACCTGTATGTGCCAAAATGTTTGTGGCAGCCTTTTTTGTAGTGGCTGGAAACTGGAAACTGAGTGAATGCCCCTCAATTGGAGAATGGCTGAATAAATTGTGGTATATGAATGTTATGGAATATTATTGTTCTGTAAGAAATGACCAGCAGGATGATTTCAGAAAGGCCTGGAATGACTTACATGAACTGATGCTGAGTGAAATGAGCAGGACCAGGAGATCATTATATACTTCAACAACAATACTATATGATGATCAATTCTGATGGACGTGGCCCTCTTCAACAATGAGATGAACCAAATCAGTTCCAATAGAGCAGTAATGAACTGAACCAGCTACATACACCCAGGGAAAGAACTATGGGAGATGAACCATTACGTAGAATTCCCAATCCCTCTCTTTTTGTCCACCTGCATTTGTGATTTCCTTCACAGGCTAATTGTCCACTATTTCAAAGTCCAATTCTTTTTGTACAGCAAAACAACTGTATGGACATGTATTCATTTTTTGTATTTGACTTATACATTAACATATTTAACATGTATTGGTCAACCTGCCATCTGGGGGAGGGGGTGGGGAGAAGGGGAAAAGTTGGAACAAAAGGTTTTGCAACTCTGAATGCTGAAAAATTAGCTATGCATATATCTTGTAAATTAAAAACTATATTATAAAAAAATTTTTTTTTCCAAAAAAAAAAAAGGAAAAAGGAAAAGAACTATTAGGATTGAATGTCGATCACAACATAGTTTTTTTCACCTTTTTTGTTGTTGTTAGCTTTTTTTTCCCTTTCTCATTTTTTTCCCTTTTTGATCTAATTTTTCTTGTGCAACATGATAAATGTGAAAATATGTATGGAAGAATTGCACATGTTTAAACTATATTTTATTATTTGCATCTAGGGGAGGGAATGGGGAGAAAATTTTGGAACCCAAGGTTTTGCAAGGATGCATGTGGAAAACTCTCTTTGCATATATTTTGAAAATAAAAAGTTCTTATTTAAAAAGTAAATAAATAGATAATGCCATTGAGAAAAAAAAAAAACAAAAAATTAAAAGTATAAAGAGCTAAATTTAAAAGTTCTCTAGGATTACCTATGGCTCCCCCTTTCTTTTGTTTTAGGAGGAGTGTCTTGATATCTGTTTCTCCTCTCTGCTAATGCCTGTCCTTGAGGATTAAAAGGTATGCCAGTGATGTGTAAAATCTTATACTGTGCACAAAAATGTGCAAAATGTTTAGAAGTATATGCAGGTCCATTATCTGTTTTTATTGTGTGTGGCACACCCATAATTGCAAATGCTTGTATAAGGAATTCAGAATACCACTCAGGCAATCTCTTTTGCTGCTGGTATTGCAAAAGTAAATCCTGAAAAGGTGTCTATTACAACACGGATAAAAGACAGACGACCAAAAGATTTATAATGGGTCACATCCATTTGCCAAATTTCATTGGGTCTCAAACCATGAGTGTTCTTCCCTGGAGGAAGCATAGGAAAGGATGGCAAGCTGTACAGCTTTTTACTATACTTCTAGCTTCCTCTTTTGTTATCCCAAATTGTAAATGTAAAGCTTGAGCAGCCTGATGATTTAGAATGAGATTCTTGAGCTTCATGAAATAAAGGAGTACTGGCTAACATAGTTAAAAGGCTATTTGCCTTTGAATTTCCATCAAAAATAGGACCCGGAAGTCCACTATGGGAGTGGACATGCAAGATATAAATCTCACCTGGATGCTTTCTCACTTGCTCTTGAAGTTCCTTAAAGAGCTGATATATGTTAAAGGCTACACATTTTATTTGGGCTGTGGCAATTCTTTGTACCACACCTACTGAATAAGCTGAATCAGATATTATATTTACCTCTCCTGGACAATAAGTAAGAGCTAGCATGATTGCATACAATTCATTCTGCTAAGTAGACTGAAAAGGAGTTCTGACTACTCTCTTTATAGTTAAGTCATGAGAGTATACAGCACAAATGTTATGTTTAGATTCATCTGTAAAGATAATTGGTCCTTTAAGAGGAACCTTAGAAACTTTTTCTTCAAGAATCCATCACCAATTATGTAATAGTCTGGTTATCTTTAATGGAGACTTCTGTGTAAGATTTGGAATGTGGCCAATAAAATTTGCTACTCTGAGATGTTTTCACAGCATACATTATTTTGTACATTGGTCTAAAAGGTATATATCTTGTCAGGTCTTATTCCAGATAATTGTACTGCTCGCTTAATGGCCTTTAATAAAATTCTAGCCCAAGCATGGGTAAGGAGTAAGGCTTTGTTCTGGTTGTACTGGAAGGTTCACCCACTCTATCACGCTGTGTTCTTGATGAAGGACTACTGTGGGTGCCTCTTTTGCAGCAAAAATTGATATTTCCAAGGGTTTTTAAGTAACAACTACATTGGATAAAGCCGGTTCAACCTGTCTCAAAACCTCTTGAGCTTCTTTTGTAAGCTGGCAGGGTGAGTTTAAAGAAATATCTCCCCTTAAAATGTCATATAATGGTTGTAATTGATAGGTAGTCAAGCCTAATACTGCACGCATCCATTGGATATCTCCTATCAATTTCTGAAAGTCATTTAAGGTGTTTAACTTTTCTGTTCTTAAAGAAAGCTTTTGTATTGTAAGCACCTTAGTATATACTTCATATCCTAAATATTGTAAAGGAGCATGTCTTTGAATTTTTTCTGGAGCTATATGCAATTTGTAGTTCCATAGTATTTCTATGGTCTTTTGTAGACATGCTTCGAACATTTTCTCCTCAGGTGCACATCCCAAGATATCCATTTTTAAGATGGAGAAACTGAGACAGACTTGTTAAAGATAACACAGTGAGGCTGAACTGGAAATCAAGCCACCTTGACTCTAGATGGGCACTCTAGTCACCATGCCACCTAGCTGGTTAATGTGGTTAAAAGAGTACAACCAGTTACAGAAAGTCCATATATTCTCCAGAGTCTCCAGTTGACTGCATCAACTGAGTGTTCCACATGTGCTCATAATGCCTGGGCTCCTTGGTCAATCCCCCAATATGCACCTGGATTTTCAGGCTAGTTCATGGTGAGAGATGGCTGACCCCTCATTTACAAAATTTAACAAAAGGAAATAATTCATGTCTAGTAATTGAAAAATGAGTGAATAAATTAAGTTACATTGACATCATATGCTATCATTATGCCACAAGTATGATAAATAGGAATTAACCAAGGAAATTTGGGGGAAAGAGGAATCTATATGAGATGACTGACACCAAGAAAAATGGGAACATGTCCACACTGGCTACAACTCCGAATAGGAAAAGAGACAGAGAGAAGAGACTAACACAGACATAGAGAAAGTGACAGAGACAAAGACAAAAAGAGAGCGAGGACCCCTTTATAAGAACAAGTGGGAGGCAGGCATCAAGTGTGAAACAGAGAAAATAAATATGAAAAGGAGAAATATGAAAAGGAGGAAGAATGAGGAAGGGAGGAAGAGAAGGGGGAGAGGCCACCAAAAACACATCACATCACACAAAGTGAGAGACACTGCCATGGAGAAAGGAAGAGATATGTACACACAAAAGGAATGAACATTCACAAGAGGCAGCAAAAGTTGAGACAAATTTTGAAGGAGAAATAGAAAAGCATTGTCCTTGCTAGTAGCATTTGTCTATCAATTTGCCTCCAGCTTGTCAAATGCTCAAAAGTCCCCTCACCTCCCTCATCCCCAATATGTTAATGGGCCTGTGATCTTAAAGATGGAGATCTTTCCTCCCAGGATTCATCTCACAGCACATCTGTACCCACCCATCCTTGGTAGTTCTAATCCATGCCCTCCCACAAGTGTGCTGGAGGAAGGAACTCAACAAGCTTGGGGCCTTACTTTTTTTTTCACCATTGAGAGGATATCAGTGGAACATGCAGGATTGTTCACTAGGTATCCCCCTCTTCCACATGAGCAGTTAGTTCCTTTTCTTCAGTTACATTCCATCCCTTTGGATGACATCTCTTCCTAAGTACTTTGATTATACTTATAGCATTTCGTTACTATCTGTATATCAGTACAATAAAGAGAGATGCAGCAGAGTAAAGTGGGGAGCTGTCCAAAATATGTACCATCTCTTTAAAGCTGAGATCTTTGCCTTTATAAAATTCTTCTTGCTTTTCTGTTAGCCAATTTGTCCTTATTGTGTCTGATGGTTTAGTTCTAATATTTCCTTTCAAGAAAAAAGCAGTGAGGGGAAGTTTCTCTGCAGGCTCAACCATTCTTATGAAATAAGAAATTATGAAATTAGATTATGAAATAGAGAGGTTTAAGGTATTTCCTTTTAAATGTGCTTAACATATCAACTGGGATGAGGAGACCCTGAATGGCCTCCATTCATTTGACTTGAACTGCTGGTGGACAGAAGGAAAGAATCATCAGTCATGGGCCTGAAGAATGTGTAAGAACTAAGGAATGATAAATAATATATTATATTATTATAAATAAAATAATATAAAAATGATAAAACATTAAAAAAAGGAATGATAAAACATCAGTGTTTTCAAAGATGAGGTTGGCTCTGATGTTCCTCCCCTGCTTTCCCCCAGGTTTTTTTTCCCACTTAAGAGTATTTTATTTTTTTCAATTGCATGCAAAGATAGTTTTCAAGATTCAGTTTGGTAAAATTTAGAATTCCAAATATTTGATTCTCCCTTTCTTCCCTCCCCCACCCCAAGACAGCAAGCAGTCTGATGTAGATTATATATACAAAATCATTTTAAACATATTTTCATATTGGTCACACAGCGAAAGAAAAATCAAAACAAAAGGGGAAAACCATGAAAAAGAATAAACAAAAAAACATAAGTGAAGATCTGCATTCAGTCTCCACAGTTCTTTCTCTCGATACAGATAGCATCTTCTATCCCAAGTCTATTGGAATTGTCTGGGATCATTGTATTGCTCAGAAGAACTAATTCTGTTATAGTTTGGCATCACATAATCTTGCTGTTACTTTTACAGTGTTCTGGTTCTACTCACTTCACTCAGCCTCTCCATAACCTTTCACATAAGTCTCTCCACACCTTTTTGAAATCAGCCCGCTCATCGTTTCTTATAGAACAATAGTATTCCTATTATTCACATACCACATTTTGTTCAGCAGCTCATTCCCCAACTGATGGATATCCACTCAATTTCCAATTTTATGTCACCACAAAAAGAGGTGCTAATCACATTTTTGCACATGTGGTACGTTTTCCCTCTTTTATGACCTTTTTGGGATACAGGCCCAATGGAGATACTGCTGTGTCGAAGGGTATGCACGGTTTATAGGCCTCTGAGCACAGTTCCATATTGCTCTCCAGAATAGATAGATCAGTGCACAACTCTACCAACAATGTGTTAGTGTCCCAGGTTTCCTACATCCCTTCCAATATTTATCATTTTCTTTTCCTATCATCTTAGCCAATCTGAGAGATGTTCAGTTTAGATTTAATTCTTTATGTAAAAATAAACAAGCACATCCACCTCATCAGTACATACATTTGCTTGTGTCTTTAATAAATGGCAAAATTATATGTATACCAAAGAATTGTTTTAAAATAAATTTATTTATGATTCATTATCAGTAAATGTTAGATTTATATACTTATGTTACATACCTATATAACTGGAGTTGCATAAAAATCTCTTGGATGAAAAGGGATCGTGAGTAAAGAAAGTTTAATAAGTCACTATCTAACAACCTTCTTAGTCTTCAAGACAAGAAACTACCTTCAGAGGTGGAAAAGACTACTCTGCTCCTCTCATTTTGCAATGTCTATGTTCGAGTGATTTTGAAGAGCAGCAAACATATTGATTATTAAAGGCATGGGGGCTACCTTTTCCTTGAAATTATCTCTTAAAAAATTCATGAATCTCAAGAACTGTTTGAGTCAACTTTAAAGAATCCCGATAAACATTTCAATAGAATCAATATCTTTTGTCATGCTATGTATTTCATTTTATGCATTTAAAAATATTATCGGAAGGTATAGCCTTTCCAGATTGCTTAGAAAGGTCCATGAGACAAAAAGGCTAAGAACCCCTGCTTTAGAAGAACAAAGTCACAAGCATCTTTGTATCAATTATCTCTTTTGACATTTAGTATCAGCCCCAAGAAAAAAGCACAAATGTCTGTTTCCCTATGGACTATGGGGTTGGGGAATAAAATCTTACCTAAAAAGAATCAGAGATTTAGAGCCTGAAGGAAACCTTTGGCATCTAGTACATGTGAGGGACCTGAATTTGAAGACATTAAGACACTGGATTAGTTCCACAGCTTGTAAATGACATAGATTGGGATTTCAAATTGAGGTCCCCTAGCTCTCATATTTTAGAGTGCTTTCTTCATAACACCCCTTAAAGAGAAACAGAAGTAGGAGCAGCCCTTATTACCTGAAAGGGCTGTGATTTTTGCATGAACTCACAAAATTAGTCATCACCAGATATAGAAATGGGAACCCAAGGCTCAATTTCAAAAGCAGAGCCCTCCCAACTAGAGACCAGCACTTGGTTACTTTGTAAAAGTGAACCACAAAAATACTAATAAGGGGTTAATGAATAGTCCAAGTGAGACTGAGGGAGCATTCAGTGGAAGGCAGATGATTCTCCAAGAGATGAAATTTTGGCTTTTGATTAAAAGTGAAAGCAACACAGAGCATAGAGCACTGGGCCTGAAGTCAGGAGAAGCTGTGTTGAAAGTTGACCTCAGACACTTACCAGCTGTGTGACACTGAGCAAAGCACTTTACCCTATTTGCCTCAGTTTCTTCATTTGTAAAACCAACAAGAGAAAGAAATAACCAACCACTCCAGTACCTCTGCACAAATGAGGTCGTGAAGTGTTGGACACAACAAGTTAAATGACAACAAATCTTTTTAGCTTGTCTGCTAGATCAGTTCCCAACAGACTTGAAAACGGTACTGTCTTTTTTGCCCATCTATGAATCCTTAGTGTTTAGTAGAGTGCCTGGCATATAGTAGGTACTTAGTAAATATTTCTTGACTGATATACTCCACCCTGTTTATAATCACAGGCTTATCTCCATAGACAATCTTACACAAATCTCTTGGCATTTAATACCTCAGAAATTTCTTTTAATTCTAAAGGGTTTATACAGGATTTTATATATCTGTAGTTTTGATTATTTTTGTTGACAGTACAATTTTGAAAAAGAAAAGAAACTCAGTAACTCTGGCAAAACTTTTCCTTGATGAAGCCATCTGACTGAAATATTCATCGTTCCTCTTCTAGGCATTCCCCAACAGCTAGAATTTCACTGGGAAAAGAGACCAATCTCATTAGTCTACAATGTAAAGAATATACCCTTCTCCTTTTGTTGTCTGAAACTCATTAGACCATTAATACAAAGTCGTTTCTCAGATGAGGTAGCAAGGATTGAGGCCCTGAAGGCAGGCGTCCAGGAGTAGCTCAGTTTGGATCATGGAAAATAACCAGTGTAGGATTGTTTGGAGATCAGATATGGATAAAGGACTATAATGAAGGGCCATGGACAAGTGGGAAATCAATAGAAGTGCCTGGGAAGTGCGATAGCATAGGGGTGGGAGAGACAGGAGACAAAGTCTAATGGGGAAACCATGTGCAAACAGTGAGGTGCAAACAAGCTACATACTACAGCATGAATTTGGAGGTCATCTCCAGGGAAGGCTCAAAAACTCAAGAGGAAGGAGGACTTCTTGCAGAAGGTGAGACTTTAGCTACAGATAAGGAGAGGAATGGAGGCATTCGTTGTGGGTAGGGGAAAAAAATCGGCCAATGAAATTTCTGGGAGTCAAGGAGTCTTGCTACAAGAACTCAAGGCATCACTGGATCAGAGCTCTAGACTGGAGCAGGAGCTCCACTCCACAAAGAGTACAAAGCTGAGAAGGAGAAAGTGATGAAGAATTTTCAAATCCAAAGGGAGGATTTTATTTTGGCTCCTGGAGATGAGTGGGAGCCAGTACAATTTACTTAAGAGGAAGAGGATGTGATTAAACCTGTGCTTTGGGAAGATCTATCTGACAGGTGAGTGGAAGGTAGACTGGAACAGGGTGTGCCATCCTGAGACTATCACAATAGGCCAGGCATAAGGGAACATGACCATGAACCAGGGGAGTGGCAGTAGGGGGGAAGGAACACACACAGGAAATGTAATGAATGTAACTGATGGGATTTGGCAACTAACTGGATGTGATGGGGTAAGAGAGGGAAGAACAGATGACATCTAGGCTGGAAGCCTGGGTGGCTGCTGGGACTCTCAACAATAACAGGGAAGTGTGGAAATGAGGAGGGCTGGGGGAGGGAAGGGAAAGATAATGAGTTCAGTTTTTTGGATGTGATGAGTTTAAGATGTCTACTAGACGTCCAGTTTTGAGATGTGAGAATGGAGGTCAGGAGAGAGGTTAGGGCTGGATAAATAGATCTGAGAATCATCTGCATAGAGATGATAATTGCATTCATGAAGCTTTCATTAGAGAGAAAGGTTACATTTCACATTCAAGCTCTTAAGAAAACAAAGGAATGGCAAACACCTCCAAAGCCCCTTTAAATGCTAACCTAATCTGACCATTCACCATTAGCTAGAAAACAACCCCTTTTGAAAGGGGAACAATACAGGCCCTCCTTCAGGGAATGTGGATCTCAGAACCTGGGGATTCCCATTTCATCAGCCTGTTCTTAAAGCAGCGGCCCAGTTCTCTCTCCAGTGACACTAGGGCAGCGAGTGAGAGGCTTCCTGGCTTGATTGCACCCTTTTTTGTTCATTCTTATTGAAGGACTTTTTGCTCACAAAAGCACATGGCCAGCTGGCCATACCAAGGGCTCAGGCTGTGGCAATGGGAACGTCCTGGTCCATTGGAAGCCTGTACTTCAAACACCTCATTCAGGGTTTACAATGCTTTTGTTGGAGATGGAGAAAAGGAGTTTCACATGAATGCTGGGAAGGCTATCATGAACACCAGAACAGAAAGCTTTTTGTATTAAGGCTCTGACCTGAAGGTCAGTTTCATATAACACTCCCTATGACTTCCACAGGCGAGTGTGGCGGGGACCTCCCTCTTAGGGACCAGCCTCTTAGGGAGTTGGCTTTCACCTGCCAGCCACTGGGCCAGCTGTCCCAGAGCATGAACACTTTGTAAACCATAGAATCCAAAGCAAAAGTATCATCATCACCATCATCATCATCATCATCAATGCTATAGTTTGGGAGATACCATGTCTTCACAAACTGGGGCTGGTAACCCAAGTCCTCCACAAGGAATTTATGAACTTCATGCCTAGACTTGAGATGATGCTGAGATGAGAAGGCCCCAATACTAGGTTTCTTCTCCATGTGTCCATATATAAGAATCATATAAAATAGAGCATTATTTTTGGGCAGCAAGGAAGTCCGATGATTAGGACGGACCAAAGGTGAGAGAGAAGATGAGTGATGAACACATTTGAGGAAAAAATGGAAAGGAACAGGACTGGGGCAGAAATGTACCAGTTTAGCCCAGAAAGAGAGATGGTCATTTCTTCTTCAAGAATTGGAAGGAAGCCAGAAGAAAGAAGCATAAGTGTTTGAATTGTGGAAAAGGAGAGATGAGGGAGCTGACACCAGAGAGCTTTAATTTTTATAGTCAAGTAAGTGGTAAGATCATTGGCTAAAGAGAGAGAATCTGGAAAAGCCCTGAAGGTTTAAGGAGAAAGGAGAAGGCTTGGAAGAACTGGTAAGAAGAACAAGATAGCAAGCCAGTCAAGGAAGAATAAGTCCATTACTATTCAGTAAAAAGGGCTCAGTCCACAAGAAGGCCTGACTTGAGTTTGAGAGTAGAAGGAGAGAAGGCACAAGTAGACCCAAGATTTAAGGAATGTTAGGACCTGGATGGTAGTAGGACAAAGGGATAATGGAATACAGTTTGAAATAACTTCTAAGGTCCCCTATAACTTTTTAATCATGCATCTTTACATTCTGAAAACATCAAAATCAAAGTTAGACTTTAGGTCTCGAAAAAAAGATATAACAAATAGCTAAGCTATTTAAAGAATCATTTTGGCGATGTGCTAATGTAGCTTATAGCAGTGGATATGTGTTTTTGTTTGTTTGTTGACAAATATCCAGTAATGCTCACATATGGAGAGGATATTGTTCTCCATTTCTATACCTAAGAAGGTTCAAAAAACAGTCCATCCCCAGATTCACTAAATGAAACCAAAGGATATATATTTTTTCCTTTTTTTTAAAAAAGTAGAATAATTAATTGTTTTGTTCGCTTTTTATAATATTCTTTGGATCATAAAAGCTCAGTCACCTCTTCAACCTAACTTTGGTCATCTTTGGTCACTTTGCCAATTTGCTAGGTACGACGTGAAATGCCAGGATTATTTTGAATTAGGTTTCTCTTTTTTAGTGATTTAAAGCACCCCTTTCTATTATCAGTAGCTGCCAATTCTCCCTTTGAGAACTATTTGTTCATTTTCTTTTTCAGAATGTCTAATAGGGGATGGATGGCTTTTGGTCTTACATATTTCTGTTACTTAACTATCTGGGATATTAAACTCCCATCAAAGATATCTGACAAAAAATTTTTTCCTCCACTGACTACTTCCCTTCTTATCTTAAATGCATTAATGTTGTTTGTGCAAAAGCTTTTCTATTTCATGTAATCAAAATCTATCTTATCATTTGTAATGTCCTCTATTCCATGCCTGGAATAAAGATATTCATCCCTTCTCCATAAGTTTTGAAAGGTACATGACCTATTTAAACTATTTTTTTTGGTAATACGATATTTAACACTGAGATTGGGTGGTGGTGGTGTTCAGTTGTTTGGTTCCATTTGATTCTTTGTAACCCCTGGCCCACCCAATGCCAATTACGCCCATGAAGTTTTCATAGCAAAAATACTGGAATGGCTTGCCATCTCCTTCTCTCATGGATTACGGGAAACAAAGATTATTTGACTTGCCAGAGTCACACAGCTAACAAGTATCTGAGGCCAGATTTAAATTCAGGTTTTCCTGACCCTAGGTCCAGTGTTCTATCCACTGAGCCACCTAGCCACCTTTTTTCCATGAGCTTATATACCCATCTTTAATTTATTAGGGCAACATGTTACACTGTATGCCATATGCCTAATTTTTGTCCAACTGCATTTCTCAGTGATTCTTGCCTATAGGGAGTTGTTCTAAGTAATTTAGATTCCTTGGTCTAATTCAAGTCTGGATTAAGTTTGGCTGTTTCTGATTCTTCTTTAATCTCTTGCACAGGAAATATTTTTCCTATTTTTAAACTGATACTGAATAGCTTTTATGATTATGGCTTGAAAGTATCTTTTTATCATTTTCTTTAGGGTGATCAAATCCTCAATAAGGTTCACTAAAACAAGGGCCCAAATGAGGCTTCTTTCCACAAATTGCTTAACAGGGAAATTCAGACTCACTGTCACAAAGGGAGCCATGTGACTGTCTGTTTCACAGACAGCAGAGAATGGTTTTGGGAATAAAATAGAAACATTTGGAGCCATTCTAAGAAAGAATATTCCAAAATTAAGAAGATTTTTATCCTGCTAAATCAGTATGGAATCTGCCCCAACATTTCTTGGTCGATACTCATGAAAGAAGAGCTACTTTTTGACCATTTATGCAGTGATTTGCCACAACTTCTCACTAAACCAATCAATTCTAAGCCAGAAGATATAGCTTCCATAGAACATTTTCATGTGAATAATGTCCAGATTAGCCTAGCCAGAATCATGTGACTGCCTGTAGAAGGTAACACCGATCTTCTGTTCACAAATTTGAGGACATCTTTTTGCATAATCAGCTAAATCATGCGAGTGTGCCCACATCCACTAGCTATTTAACAGTAAAACAAAGACCTCCCCCATCTGATCTCTGGACTCAGAGTCCAATATCATCAAATTTTGTACCCCCCCCCAGCTGAGATATCATTTCCTTGGGATGGCTTTATTTCATATTCCTTTTGGTCAATTTACATAGATCAGACATTTACCTTAAAAAGGTGCTATTAAGATGGACAGAGTGCATGATCAAATATGATACCATGAACTTTGTGAACTTAAAAACCAAAACCCTCATTTTTATGTCTTCTCTCATACCTAGAAAAAGAAGATGCTTCAGAAATATTTGTGTATTTATATGTGGATGGGTGGGTGAGTGTACACACATACACACACACACACACACACACACACACACACAGATGGGGGCCACCAGATGGCAGAGTGGATAGAGTGCCAGGCCTACAGTGAGGAAGACTTATCAATGAATTCAAATGTCACCTCAGATACTTCCTAGCTGTGTATCCCTGGACAAGTCACTTCATCCTGTTTGCCTCAGTTTCCTCATCTGTCAAATGAGCTGGAGAAGGAAATGGCAAAGCACTCCATAATCTTTGCTAAGAAAACTCCAGAGTCATGAAGAGCCAGACATGACAGAAAAACTACCAAATCAACAGTGACAACATACATACATATATATATATATATATATATACACAGAGAGAGAGCGAGAGAGAGATATGTATATCTACACATACATACATATATACATGTTGAATTCAAGTTTTGAGGCAGCCTGTAGCAGCTTAGTCAGTATGACTTAGATTCAAATGAAGCCTCATCTGGGCCCTTGTTTTAGTGAACCTTATTGAGGACTTGATCACCCTAAAGAAAATGATAAAAAAAAACCTTTGGTTTTTTTAGTGCCTCAGTCAATTCTCAAAAATGAACATTGGTAGAGGACATTTCCAAAGAAATCATATGCAAGAACCCAAAAGTGACACCTTTCACTCATAGCTCAATTATTTCTGGACAATAATATATCTATTTCTAAAGGGAGGTTGTGTTATCTACAGAAGCTAATAACACTGCCCCCACCCCCAAATCTCTACTGTGGCAAAGAAAAATGCTTAAGGAAAGTCAAGCGACCTTGATTCAATCTCTAAGTATCATTCTGTATCTTAGAGGATATTATAGGTTTGGTTTTTTTTTCCTTTGAAACACTGGGGTCATCAGCCTGCTACAGTACAGACTAGCTCAGTTGGGAGGAATTGGTACTGGAATACAGTGAGTGTCAGCAACACAGTCCAGCCCCAGCTCTATCACTAACTCGCTGAGTGACTTCGACCAAGTCCCTTCCTTCTTCAGTTTCATCCTCCATACAGCAATAGGATGGATCAGATGGCCTTCCAGCTCTGATAAGTGAGCTTCATGTGGCTAGCTCACTCTGCAACTTTAACAATGGCAGACATGTGGCAAGTTGACAAGAAAATGGAAAAATAAAGCCTGAGTTCTTCAATTTCCTCTCATAAAGACTAGCTACATAGAGAGTAACCTATATTGGCCATATGTCTCATTTGTGAGATTTGGGGAGCAACCTAATTAAATGCCAACAGTCTCTGGATTACCTCTCTGTTAACCTCAAAGAACTTTCTAAAACTACTCAAATAAGCACCTAAAATGTCTGTTTCCCAAAGGGCCATTTCATTCTTGAGACCGTTTCTCCCAGTAGATATTTTTTTCTCCATTCCTTTGGGGGATTATTTTGTCACATTCCATCTCCCTCTTTTTGTGTGGATTTTTTTCAAGGCACCATTCCATTAGTTGGAGAACAGTGCTGCTGAGTAGAATGGGAAAATGGACTTTATTCAATTAATGAGCTGGAAACAGGGAGACATTCCATAGCAAATGAGGTTTACATATGATAATGTTGGATTTGTCATATAAGAGATTGCTTCCTTTCAAATCTGTCAAAGGGACTAAATTTTGTTTTTGTCAAGGCCCTATAATGCCATGAGAAAGGAACTCGCCCAAACACGTAACAATAAGGAAGTGCATAATTCTAATGAACAGAAATTAGTGTTGTTACTTTATTACCAAGGCAGGCCAGCAATCCATAATAAGTAGCTTGAAAAGCCAGAGAGAGAAAAGGAGGGGGCAATTCAATTTCTTTTTCAACAGGGATGTTAAAATGATTGCTGTGTTCTTGTTCTCTAGGCTGGGAAGATTTGGAGAGAGGGTTAGAAACAGAGCCCTGCTTTGTGGGTATGTTTGGGACCCGCTGGGGAAAAGCTGGTGTGCTCAGGTGCAAGAGTCACTAGATTGCAATGTTTGGGAGGTCTGAGGAAACTTGGGCCAGCCAGAGGGAGATGAAATTCCACTCCCATCCAATTAATTGCCAAGAGTTCTTCAGCAAGAGGTTGCTAAGTCCCAGGCCAGAAGTCAGTGTTGGCCCACGGTATTAGACCCATTGCCTCAGAGAGGTCTGGCAAGAAGAAGAAAAGTCATCTTAGCATGGGATCTGTGCCTTAAAGAAGGGAGCTTGCATACATTTTCCTTCTTCTGGACATGTCTGGCTAAGAAAGTCAAGTTTAACATAACTCCATGATCAAGAGGCAGAAAAGGACTAAAAGTGATTTTTAAAGAGGCTTACTTCCCATTCAACACTAAGTTTTGTTTATACAGTCCTTTACAAATATTTGATCTTGATTACAAAGTCATGTGGATGTTCTTGTCCACATCGCATTGTACTTACTCACAGGAGAACTGAGGCCAAGAGATGCAAAGTAACTTGTTTGAGCTCATTAACTAGCAAGTTAAGTGTCAGAACCAAAATTCAAAGCAGATTTCTAACCTATAACTTCAGTTAATGAACCAGATAGAAAAATTACTTTTTTCTGGTTAAAGAAACAAACCTATGTCCATCTAACAAATCTCATGTGCGAAAGTCTCTAACATATTGTTGTTTGAAAACATATTGCAAACTCTACCAGTCTTATTTATCAGCCTAATTATTATTATTCCAGAACCATCTTGGAAAAGTAGAAAATGGTATGATGGTTGTCCATTTGCCCCAAATCTCTATATTTCAAACAGGGACTTAAATACATAGCTGTTTCATTGACAGCTATGAAATGTTCATTTCCCTAGTAATTTAATTTGCACCCATGAGAAATCTCAGAATCAAGAGCTAGAATTGACTAGGGCCTCGGGGGATTCTAAGCAGTGGAGTCTCCATTTATACCATCCAGTAAACAAAAGGTCAGTCATAATTAAGACTGTGATTTTTAAGAAAAATCAAACAAAACAGAAATTGCTCTCCCGGTAAAAGACCGTTCTCATGTTTATCCTGTGTAGAGTCATATTTCTGAAATTTCAGTCATCCAATCTCAGAGGAATTCCTTTTACTTAACATGACTCTCCTCAAACACTACAGAAGGGTGGGGAAAAGTGCCAGGCAGAACACCTAATGGGAGAAGGTATAGGCTGGGATTCAGAATAACTTCCAAGCCTGTTATCTCAAACCCCAAAGGAAAAGGTGAGGAAAATTGTAGCAAGAAGCAAAGCTAGGGATAAGCTCTACACAATCAATGCCAAGTCTTCTGGAATGCTTACTGAAAGCAAACAATGGAGGGCCAGGTGAAGAAAGCACGGCCCCACTTCTGCCCTACCTCAGTTTTGAGCTATGGCTATGATGGTTTCCCCTCTTGGCAGCACTCTAGGCCAAGCCTCCAACACTCACCCTTTAACGGCGTGATCACATCATACTAAGATAGTCCCACAAATGGAAAGGGGAAATAGCTGTGTGGAGAGAGGAGACCTTTGAGCACAAAACTGATTTTGTTCAGGAAACAGAGTGGTATAGGAGGGAGGGGGAGGCCAAACCTAGCTTTTGTCATCCTCCTGGTGAGGCCTCTACCTCTCACTGCAAGAAACTTTCTGAAATTCCCTGTCTCTGGTGGTTTGACAAGGAAAACAGCTATGGAGGCAATATCTGAGGCGGGAAGCAAATGGTCCTCATCTGAAGTAATACTCCCTTGCTTAGAAGAGAAAGATCAGGTCAGCAAGAAGGCAAAGAAGTTAAGCTAAGCTCTAACCAAAACAAAACACCAGCCAGCAGACTGATAGAGAAGGAAAAACAAGGAGAGCTGCATAAAATGACACAAAACTACGAAAAGGAATGACTACACAGGGCTAATGGTAAAACCTTCCTTCCTCCACTCAGTAAAGAAGTGGGTGTCTACAGGAGCAGAATGAGTCATATGTTGTCAATTAGGCCTCATTAATTCATTCACCAAGTATGTATTAAGTGTGTCCTGTGTACCAGGCATTGTGCCAGGCACTGAGAATACAAAGAAAAAATAAAACCATCTTTGCTTCAAGGACCTAATATCCTCTTGGGGAAAAATAATATGTATATAACTAAGTAAATATAAAACATTCACCAAGTAAATACAAAGTAATTGGGACTGGGGAGAGAGGAGGAATTCAGTAAGGGCTTGGTAGGAGGCAATACTTGAGATGAGCCTTGAAGTATACTGAGGATTCCTACAGGTGATATTAAGGAGAAAAAGCATTTCAGGGATGAGAAATGGCATGTTCAGATGCACAGAAGTAGGAGATGGGATGTTGGTTATGAGGAAGAACAAATAGGCCAGTTTAGCTAAAATCAGGAGTCCGTGAAAAAGAGTAATATGCAATGATTCCTGCAAAGATTGGTGAGAAGGAGATTCTAAGACTTGAAATGCTAAGCAACTGGGAGCCACTAGAGCTTCCTGAGAAGAGGAGTGACATGATTAGATCTGTCCTTTAGAAATAGCAATCTGGCAACTGCCTTGAGGACTGACTGAAAAGGAGGGAGATTTTAGAGAGACTAATTAGGAGGCTAATGGAATAGTCTAGGTCAGGGGTCGGCAAACTCCAGGGTGGGCCAAATCCCAGCAGCTGTCTCTTTTTGTACACTCATGAGGTAAGAATGTTTTTCACATTTCTAAATCAAGTTTTGTAAGTTTAAAAATGTAAAATCCATTCTTAGTTCTCAGGCCATAGAAAAGCGATTGTGGTGGATCAGATTTGGCCCTCAGGTGGGTAATTTGCTGGCTGGTGGTCTAAATGAGAGGTAAAGAGGGCCTCAGCTGGAGTGGTGACTGTGGCAAGAGAGAGAAGGAAAGAAATATGAAAGATGCCATGAAGGTAGAGAATTTGTAAGACTTGTCAAATGAATGTATATGGGGAAGAGAAGGGGAAAGGTAGGAAGTGTAGAGTCCAAGATCACTCAGATTTTGAATATGAGTAACTTAAAGGATGATGGTGCCCTTAAAATAAGAGAGGAAATAGAACAGTGATTAATGTGTCAATTTGGTTTGGTTTCACTATGTTCCTTTATATAAAAGGATGGTGCAGAGAGTAATATTAGGAAGTGACAGAAATGTAACAAATTTCAGTCATCCTCAACTTAAGAGGATTAGTTGAATGAGGAGAATAGGTGTCACAGACTTAACAAGTTTGAAGGAATTTCGGGGTCATCTAGGCCAACCCCCTTATTTTTTATATTAGTAAATAGGTCCAGAGGAGTTAAGTGACTTTCCAAAGAGTAACTCACAGAGTCAGAATTCAAATTCAGAATCAAAGTTCAATACTTTTCCCACTGTATCAAATTGTGAATTCTAGAAAAGATTCATCATGGAAAATAAAATTTTAAAACACAAAGAGGTGATGGTAATGAACATCAACTCATAAAACTTGAGACAGAGTGGGAAAAGTACAAAGGGAGCCTGTGGAAAAAGACTGGGATCAAGCTCAGGAAAGCAAGGCAATATGAGGGGGACACCTCTCCTTAAAAGAGGAGAAACAACCAAATTAGTACACCACAATTAAATAGGGAAAATCACATACCAAACAATCATAGCTTTAAATGTTAACAGTCTAAACTCCCCAATAAGATGAAAGAGAATGTCAGGAAGGATAAGGAAACAAAACTAAAGAACTTAAGGATATAAGCAACATGTCCTATTAAAAAGTACATAGAAATTATCAAAATGAAGAGCCATCAATCTCTTATATAAGATTATTTCATCCCTCCATAAAACCAGAGTTGTGATCAATATTTCTGGAAATGTTGAATGTAAAAAATATGTATATGCAAATTAGAAAAAATGAACTGAGGATACAATTTTTAAACTTAGAAAACCAACAAGAAAGATTAATAATTGAAAAAGAAATGGGTAAAATCAAATCAAAATGAGAGTAGAAATCTGTGGCTAGCCATGTGACCCCTGAGCAAGTCACTTAACCTATGTTTGCCTTAATCCACTAGAAAAGGAAATAACAAACAACACAGATATCTTTGCCAAGAAATCGCCATTGATGGTATTAACATGCTGTGGTCCATCGGTTGACAAAAAGTTGGGTACAACTAAATAATAACATCGACTAGGCACAGTACTAGGTACTGCAGGTGAAACAAGCCCAACTCATAAGAACCTTACATTCTGTCGTGAGAGACAATATATATGTGCATGTGTGGAAAATAACTTGCTCAAAGAGAGAACAGCAGGCTGAAAAAGTAGGGAAAGGCTTGACATAGAAGATACTTTTTAAGCTGAGTTTTGAAGCAAATAAGGCATTTTAAAAGCAAAGGCAAGGAAAGGAGTACATTCTGAGCATGAAGGACAGTCTTTTCAAAGCCATGGAGATGAAAGATGGGAGTGCAATGCCTGAGGAAGGATAAAGTGAAACTAACTGACCAGCAGAGGGGGCAAAGGAAAGTGATATGACAAGATTGGACAAATAAGTCAGAACCAGGTTGTGAAGGACTTTTACAGCTTGAGAGGACATTATATTTAATCTTTGCCAAGAATTTACCCGAAAACAGATAGGTCGTGTTGCAGTGGATAGAGCACTGAGCAAGAAGTCAGGAAGACTCATTTTTTGGAGTTCAAATCCTGCCTCAGAGACTTAGTACCTGTGTAACTCGGGGCAAGTCATTTAACCCTGTTTACTTCAGTTTCCTCATCTATAAAATAGCAAAGCATTCAAGTATCCTTGCCAAGAAAACCCCAAATGGGGTCACCAAGAGTCAGACACAATTGAAATGACTGAACAACAAGTAACATAAGATTTACAGGGGGAGCGGGGTGAGGAAGGAAGGACAACATGGTCAGAGCCGTGCCTTCAAAAAATCATTTTAGCAGTGGAGAGGAAGAAGGACAGGAGTGAGGAGAATATTAAGGCAGGGAGACCAGTTAGAAGGTAATGACAGCAGTCCAGGCAAGAAGTGATCAAGTCCCGAACTAGAAAATGAAGAGTCTTCCATAAAGAGAGGCTTTAGAGGGAAGTGTCTTACTCTACCCTTCAGCTCTCCAATCAGAGGTGAGAGGGTCAAGGTGGGGAGTACCAAAGCTGAAGCCATGATGAAGAGATTCTCCGGTGGAGTCCAAACCATGCAGAACAGCTGGTGGCAAACATTCATTACAGTACTTTTCACTGAGACCCAGAACTAAAACTAAGAAAGTGCCCATCAATTGAAGAATGGCTGAAAAAAATCTAGTATGTGACTGTAACAAAACATTACTATGCTCTAAAAAAAAGACAAAAGTGACAGAGTCTCCAGGGGGCTTGATGAACTCCCCAACGACAGTACTGTGACATTAAATGCATAAAGTGAGTGACTCATCCAGAAGAAAGAGATGTAAAGAAAAAAGATGGAGGAAAGGCACCAACTTTGAAAGGCAAACAGGATATAGTCTAAAACCACCATCAGGTGGAGAAAAGCCAGGATCTAAACATGTCCCTTGAGTGCCACTGTTTACCGCCCTAGAGATAGCTAACTGTTCCAATGTCTTTGTCAGGAAAAGCCCAAATGAAGTGGCAAAGAGTCGGACACAACTGAATAGCAACAACAACAATAGTAATCCAATTGCCAAAGAAACACTTTATAAAACTAGACAAAATAATAATGCATGTGGAAGAAGAAAAGGTCTATTTTCTCAAGGGAAATAATAGAGCAAAGTGTCAAAGAAAGGCACATTACCAGATACCACATATAAACCTAGAGTCATCAGTACTATCTGATACTGATTATAAAATAGAGAAGTTCATCTTTTGAACAGTGCAGATAAGCAAGGAACACATAAAAAATGAAAACAATCAGTGCTTGATAAACCCCAGAATATAAATTATTGTAGAAAGGGATTCATTTTTTTTGCTGCAAGAACTGCCAAGAAAACTAGAAAACAGTTTGGCAAGAACTTGTTTCACACCAACAGCTTACACCCTAGATCAGTGCTGCCAAACTCATAAAGAAATGGGGGCCATGCAACCATATATAAGGATTCCTAGGAGCCATATATTTTTCAGTAATTTCTGACTCTTCATGACCCCAGATTAAGATTTTCTTGCCAAAATTACTGAAGTAGTTTGCCATTTCCTTCTCCAGCTCATTTTGTAGATAAGGAAACTGAGGCAAACGGGGTAAAGTGACTTGCCTAAGGCCACACAGCTACTTAAGTATTTGAGGCCAGATTTGAACATGAAGAGTCTTCCTGATTCCACATCCAGTGCTCTTTTGATTGCACCACCTAGCTGCCCCAGGAGCCACATAGCGATAAAATCACATTATCTGCTTCTTCCTATATTGATTTTGTTAAATATTTCCCAATTACATTGAATCTACTTTGGGCAATCTTCAGTAGTACTGTGGCTTGTAGACCATATTTTTGACATTTCTTCCTGAGACCTCAATAATCTCAAAATAGACGAGAGACTTGAATGAAAAGGTCAAACCACTGGGGATTAAAAAAAGAAACCTGAAAGATATTGGCTATCTATCACAATTGTGGCTAGGGGGAGCAGTCTTAATTAAATAAGGGAGGGAGGAGTTCATAAAAGAGAAAATAGACAATTTAAACTACAGCCAGTTAAAAAGCTTTTGCCTGAATAAAGTCAATGAAGACAAAGTTGGAATAGAAACACTATAGTTTTTCTAATACCAAGAGCCATTTTCCCAAAACAGGTCATCAAATGATATGAATAGTTTTCAAAAATATTTAAAATTATAAATTGCCACATAAACACAGACTCTAAATCAAAAATGGCAAAAGAAATCCAAGTCAAACTAATACCGAGGTTCAATTCATAATCACGCAAATCAGCCAAAAAGAAAAATGATGGGACTAATTCCTCTGGTGGAAGATAAGCACTAGACAGTGATGCTGGTGAAGCTATGAAACAATCTATTCATTTATAACTAAGGCAAGAGAGGAGACTAGAAATACACATCCTTTGAACCAGTAATCCTACATCTGGGCAAAGACATACTGCAAAGAAGTCAGTTGCCAAAACCATCATCCAAAGATCAAAAAGCACAGGGAAGAAAATCAGTCTCTCAGAATGAAAAATGAACAAGGCAGAAATCTCAAGTAGAGTTTAAAATTTGATAAAGAATTAATACAATCCACGATAATTCTTTTCCAGTACCTTAAAAAGTTTAAAGTAATAGGACAAATGAATACCTAACTTCACAAAATATGAAATGGAGAGCTTAAGCTGATCTCAAAAAATGACATTAAGCTAGACATAAAGGAATTAACAAATGAAAAATAGTAAAGCTATCAATAAGTTAAAGGTCACTTGATATCTATTGCTATAAAAACTTCTCAAAAATTAAGAAAGAAAACATCAAATTTTGTGAGTCAAACAGATTCATAATCATTTTGAATTGATAATAATGATACTTTAAATTAAAATCATAACAAAAAATTGTAATAACATATCCAAAATTTATTTACTCTGCCCAAGCTGGATAAGTTCAGAAACAGGTGGATGATTCAACAGAAAAATAATATAATTAATCGCATTAAAAACAAAAAACTCCAAATTATGATTTTTATCAATAGACATAGAAAACAATTTTGAGAAAGTACATCTGGTTGTGCCTATACTTTGCAGGCATAAGCTGTTTTAGTTTGATATAAATATGTTGAAAACTAAAAGGTAGGATTATTTTAAATGGGTGAACATTAGAGATTTTCCCAATCAATACAAGAATAAATACATCATGAATCCAAATCTTGACTCAGACAATTTTTAGCTGTGTAACTCCGAGCAAGTCATTTCACCCTATTTGCCTCAGTTTCCTCATTGGCAAAATGAGTTTAAGAAGGAAATGGGCAAACTATTGTAGTAACTCTCTCAAGAAAACCCCAAATGGCATCACAGAGAGTTGGTTTTAACCGAAAGATTCAACAACAAAATACATACGTGTACATACATGCGTAAATAATTATAAAGTATAAAATACTTTAATATAATTTTTGCATGAATATGGTGCATTCCACCTAGCAAAACAGAAGCTTTTTCTGGACAGAGGCTGTCTTTCTTTTCTATTGGTAACCCCAGTGTGTAGTACATAAGAGATGCATAAGAAATACTTTTGTTTAATTCCATGTCTTCGAAAGCAGACATCAAATTCTACTGCACTCTTCTAACTTGAGTATTTTTCCCATCCTACCTACTATGTAATAAAATTAAATTGAAATCAACCACAGCTTGCACAACAGAAAATTCCCTAATGTACCAAATGGAGCATTCTCCATCAAATCTATGTTGATAGCATGTAAGTTTAGTCTTTATTGCACTATTTTTTTCTAAGGGAAAATGAAGTCTAGAAAATAAAAAAGCACAAGTGGTTTCCCAAAATGGAAAATAAAGCTCCCTTATATTTCCACTGAGTTGGGGTTTTGTTTTTTCCTAATTTATACTCATACTGGGGTGACATTCATTTCTGAAGTTCAGCATGTCAGTTTTAACATTCCATTATTGATACATTTTATAAGCCTTGTAAGCTTTAGTTCTAGCACTAAAGAACCTCAATTTTTTTTGTTCAATTCATTTCGGGTCTCATATATGGCATTCATTTTCCCCCATCCTAGTTTACAAATGGCCTCTCTTAGTCATGGTTATCATCTACTATTAAATATGCAAAAAAGCATTTCAATCACTTAAAAAATCCCTTGGACAACTCTAAACTGATGCCCACAGCACTCCAGTGAGGAATGAATTTAATCCCCTAAACACCCTTGCTTCAATTAACTGATTTTTTCAAGCTCAAATGGTTTGGGTCCAATTTATTTGGTTAATTACCTCAATTCTCTTTTCCCTCTGTGTGTGCAGACTCTGCCCCACTGTTGTAGACCATAATTCTATTGGGAATAGACTCCCACTCTTGGAAACATACCCAGATATACAATGCCCATCAGGCCTCCAATTGCTTGAGTTCCCCAGTCACTTCCCCATCCCCGTATAGAAGTAAATGCAGACATGACTACAAAAATGGACATTCTTTTGTGCTTCTTAGGCACAGATTTTTCTCATCAGAACCACACAGTAGTTCCTGGTAGCAATTGGATAGAGGGCTGCTTTAAATCATTTCACATCATTTGCTATTAATCTAACCAGCATGGTCCACCTCTCCACTAATGCTAATTTTCCAAGAGACTTAAGGGCAAAAAGAACTTTAAAAAATATTCTCCGTCATTCTACAATTTACACATTTTTGGTACGTATCAGCCCACTTACTAGTGACACACATAAGTGTTTCCTCTGAACGGATTTAATTTTTAATCTTCCTGAATCAGTGTTAACCAGGAAAAAGGTAATTGTTGTCAAGAGTATTCAAACTGTCAGAATATCCTTCAATCTAAAAGCTGTTAGAATCTGTGCAAAAGTAATTACCGAGACTCTATTCAACTGTAATAATAACCTGTCAGTGATGACAGCAATTACGAGGAAAGTGTAACAGAAATCAAAGGCGCATTTTTCTCTGACAAGTACATTTCTCGCTAAGGTTTACATGGGCTGAATAGTGTTGACAAAGATGATGTGCTGTATCATTCTTAATTACGCCTGGCATGATGCTAGAGTTTGAATTTGCTCAGTGTTCAAGGGAGCCGTACTGCTTGTTGCCTTTGACCCCAGCCTTGCATCTTTGTACGGAGGAGGATTTCATGGAAATGAATGGGGGTTAAGTATTCCTCTTCTTTGCCCATCTCACATCCAATTTAAGTGGAGGCACCGAGTACATTTTGCCTCACAGAGAGGAGGCTAATTACAGTTAGGCCCAACTGGTGAGGCAAACTTTGGAAAACATATAAGGGATTTGGGGCAAGCATGGTTAGCTTGCTCAAATCTTATAGCAAGAGTCGCCATCCTGGACAGATCTCTCACTACCCCTCAATGTGTTATTTCTAACATTGCAAAATCCCCTAAAGTAAGGAGAAGTATAACTAGGGCAATGGATCTAGTAGAAGTTAAGAGATGATTTAATACTGTGCATACCTGTTAATCCAGGGATACCACTACAAGATCTGCATCCCGATCATAAAAAAGGGATCATAAAAAAGAGAAAAGGATCTACATGTACAAAAATATTGAGAGAAATTCTGTGGTAGCAAAAAAGTGGAAATTGAGGGGACATCTATCAACTGGGGAATGGCTGAATAAGTTGTGGTACATGAATGGCATGGAATACTATTGTGCTATAAGAAATGAGCAGCAGACATATTTCAAAAACACTGGAAAAACTTACATAATCTGATGCCGAGTGAAGTGAGCAGAACCAGGAGAACATTGCACACAAGAGCAGCAACATAGTACAGATGATCAGCTTTGATAGACATAGCTCTTCTCAATAATAAAACGATCCAAGACAATTCAAAAAGACTTGTGATAGAAAATGCTATTCACACCTAGAGAAAGAACCATGGAGTTCGAATACAGATTCAAACAGACTATTTTCACTTTGTTGTTATTTTTCATGCCTTTTCCCTTTTGTTTTGTTTCTTCGTTCACAACATAAGTTTCTACATAACAGATCAGGTTACTTGCTGTCTTCAAGTGGAGGCACTGGGAGGGAAAAAAATTTTAACTCAATTTTATAAAAAAAAAAAAAGAATGTTGAAAACTATCTTTACATGTAGTTGGAAAAAATAAAATATTATTTCTAAAAAAACAAGAGATCACTTGATAGCCTGGTAAGTGGAAAAAGTAAGAACCACCTGACACAATGGGTGGGAATCCTTTTTCCCGCTATGGTGTTTGGGAGACCAAAAACCCTGTCTTGTGCTCCTCTACAAGTTCTTGTCACTCTTCCTCCCTCTCCCCCCCACTCCAGCAACATGAGCTCCTGAATGTGTGAGGAACAACAGGATCATAGGGTCACAGTGGAGGGGGAAAAGGAGAAGGCTGGTCAGATTGCCCAATGCACACACACAATGACACCCTCTCTTCCTCTGTATTATGCTTAGGGTGAAAAATCTCTACCCATGCCTTTGAAGGTAAGTAATGCTCAAGTTTTTTTTTCCTAGTACTTACTATAAAGCACCAGAATTCTGAGTGAATGTTTCTACTGTTTTTTCAAGAAAATTCAAGTATTTTTCCTTCCTCAGAAAAGAAGAATGTGAAAAACCCCAAACAAGAACAATGACTGGCTTCTAAGGAGCTGGATTCAAAAGCCACCTGTGATGTTTACTGTGTGGCCACAGATTTCAGTTTTCCCATCTGCAAAATGAAGTAGTTAGATTAGATGGCCTAAGAAGTCCCTCTCAGCCTAACATATATAGCCTTATGAAAGAAAATATTAAAAACAAAAAAGCCAACCATCTAGTAAGAGGACATGAAAAAAGATAAGAAATCTTCATGTAAATTCCTTCTCTCTTTGGTTCTATGGCACTTGTAGTTTTTCCTTCAGGAGTCTTATGATTTCATCTGTGTGGTAGCTTTTTTTTTTTTTTTTACTAACTCAAATCACAATCCAGCCATGATCTGGTAGGGAACAGGCCTCTTAGAATTTAGCTCAATTGCCTCCAGAAATATAGAAACACAGAAAATAACACCAGGTCCAGCCTTAAAGCATTTCCAGGGAGGGGAAATCTGTGAGAACCTGCACTATCCTAATACAGTCTTAATTGGAATACTTGTTCTTACAGCATTAAGGGGGGAAATCACACAAAATAGATGAGAAAGCACCAATCTGCCCTTTCCCAGTAACCAGGAGAACACAGTTAAGGATCATAGATTAAGAGTTCCTCTGGATCCAGCCTTCCCTTTAAGATATTTTCCTCTATCTCTCTTCCCAGTTATCTCAGAAATAGAAAATGTCATCATTAGTCACTGCTTCTGCCACTTAATTTTAGGGCATTTGACTTTTTAAAATAATGGCTTTTTATTTTCAAAATACATGCAAAGATAGTTTTCAACATTCACATTGCAAAATCTTGTCTTCCAAATTTTTCTCCTTCTCTTCCCCCTGCCATCCTCCCCTAGACAGCAAGTAATCCAATATAGATTAAACATATGCAGTTCTCCTAAACTTTTTTCCACATTTATCATGCTGCACAAGAAAAATCAGATCAAAAAGGGGAAAAACAAGAAAGAAAAAAAACAAGCAAGCCAAAAACAACAACAACAGATGAAAATACTATGTTGTGATCCACTTTCAGTCTCCACAGTCCCCTCTCTGGATGCAGATGGCTCTCTCCATCACAAGATTATGGGAATTGGCCTGAATCACCTCCTTGTTGAAAAAAGCCACATCCATCAGAATTGATTAACACATAATCTTGCTGTTGCCACAATGATCTCTTGGTTCTGCTCACTTCACTTAGCATCAGTTCATGTGAGTCTCTCCAGGCCTCTCTGAAATCCTCCTCCTGATTGTTTCTTACAGAACAATAATATTCCTTAACATTCATATATCACAATTTATTCAGCCATCCCCCAACTGATGGGCATCCACTCAGCTTCTAGTTCCGTACCACTAGAAAAAGAGCTCCTACAGACACTTTTGCACCTGTAGGTCTTTTTCTCTTTTTTATGATCTTCTGGGGATACAGACACATTAGAGACATTGCTGGATGAAAGAGTATGTACAGTTTTATAGCCCTTTGTCTTCCACTTAATTTAAACTTCTCATCTTCCCTTGGGCTTTTTACCCTGTCCTCTTGCTCCTTGATCTCTCTACAGTGTTTCAAAAGATTGTGGGATGCTAGATTTAGCATCTGTAGAGATCTTAGAGACCAATTAGTCCAAGCCCTTCATTCTACAAATGAGGAAACTGAGATGAACACAGATTAAATGGCTTAACCAATGTCACACAGAAAGAAAGTAGCAGGGTAGGAATTCAAACCAACATCCTCTGGTAATGAAACTTAAAAGTGAGACCCAACTCATTCTCTAAGACAAAGGTTCATCTTGTTTTTTCCCCTTTATGGTGGTTTAGTGATCCCTTCTCTGAATGTTATGAAACGCATAAAATTACACACACACACACACACACACACACACACACACACGTGTGTGTGTATAAAATTACCAAAAAATAACTATATCACAATAAAAATATTATTTTTCTCATCCAATTTCCCAGACTCTCTGTAATCTATCCATAGCCCCTAAGAATCATTGTTCTTCAAGGAGGAAGATGAATAGACAACAAATCCAAAGCTAATCATAATCCCACTTTTATTTCTCTAGGTGGCCCGCTGGAGTATCCCCCAGATGAGTAAAAGCCAATTTATCATTCTTCAATCGGCAACACTGATTGAACATCTCCTGTGCAGGGGACTCTTCATTAGGGCCCTGCAAGGAAGTGCTCTAGGGCATGTCTTGCACTCAAAAAGATCACCAAATATCCCCTCCAAAAAAAATCTTTAAAAAAATATCCCATTGATAAGAATTCATTACTTGACAAAAACTTCTGGGATAACTGGAAATTACTATGGCAGAAATTAGACATGGATCCACACTTACCACTGTTTCCCAAGATAAGATCAAAATGGGTCCATGACCTAGGCATAAAGAACGAGATTATAAATAAATTAGAGGAACATAGGATAGTTTATCTCTCAGACTTGTGGAGGAGAAAGAAATTTGTGACCAAAGATGAACTAGAGTCCATTACTGATCATAAAATAGAAAATTTTGATTATATCAAATGAAAAAGCCTTTGTACAAACAAAACTAATGCAAACAAGATTAGGAGGGAAGCAACAAACTGGGAAAACATCTTCACAGTTGAAGGTTCTGATCAAAGTGTCGTTTCCAAAATATAGATAGAGAATTGACTAATTTATAAGAAATCAAGCCATTCTCCAATTGATAAATGGTCAAAGGATATGAATAGACAATTTTCAGAGGATGAAATTGAAACTATTTCCACTCATATGAAAAGAGTGTTCCAAATCATTATTGATCAGAGAAATGCAAATTAAGACAACTGTGAGATTCCACTACACACCTGTCAGACTGGCTAAGATGACACGAAAAGATAATGATGAATGTTGGAGGGGATGCGGGAAAACTGGGACACTGATACATTGTTGGTGGAGTTGTGAATGAATCCAACCATTCTGGAGAGCAATCTGGAATTATGCCCAAAAAGTTATCAAACCGTGCATACCCTTTGATCCAGCAGTGTTTCTATTGGGCTTATATCCCAAAGAGATACTAAAGAAGGGAAAGGGACCTGTATGTGCCAAAATGTTTGTAGTGGCTAGAAGCTGGAAATTGAATGGATGCCCATCAGTTGGAGAATGGTTGAGTAAATTATGGTATATCAATGTTATAGAATATTATTGTTCTGTAAGAAATGACCAGCAGGATGAATACAGAGAGGACTGGCGAAACTTACACGAACTGATGCTGAGTGAAATGAGCAGAACCAGGAGATCGTTATATATCTCAACAATGATACCGTATGAGGATGTATTCTGATGGAAGTGGATTTCTTCGACAAAGAGAAGATCTAACTCAGTTTCAATTGATCAAGGATGGACAGAAACAGCTACACCCAAAGAGAGAACACTGGGAAATGAATGAAACTGCTTGCATTTTTGTTTTTCTTCCCGGGTTACTTATGCCTTCTGAATCCAATTCTCCCTGTGCAACAAGAGAGCTGTTCGGTTCTGCACACATATATTGTATCTAGGATATACTGTAACCTATTTAACATGTATAGGACTGCTTGCCATCTGGGGGAGGGGGTGGAGGAAGGGAGGGGAAAAGTGGGAACAGAAATGAGTGCAAGGGATGATGCTGTAAAAAATTACCCAGGCATGGGTTCTGTCAATAAAAAGTTATTATAAAAAAAAGTATCCCATTGGACAAACTTTCAACTGAAGTTCAAGTGCAAAAAGGATCACATCAACACTCAGATGCCACAGACAAGAGTTGATCTTTTTGTCAACAGAACAGCTGGGAAAGGCTATAACCCCAACGACTAGGGAGGCTGAGGCACTAAAGCTAACTGGGTATCCACATTAAATCCAATTAACAAAAAGGCTGCCTAAGGAGGAGCAAACTAGCCCAGCTCAGAAACAGAGCAAATCAAAACTACCATATCAATGAGGAATAGAATCAGACTTAGGAGTGGCCACTGTACTTTCAAACTGGGCAAAACAATCTGACTCACTCTCTAAATTTACATCACACACACACACACACACACACACACACACACACACACACACCCAAGAGGTCATGAAGACACAAAAATTTCTTTCCATAATGGAACTCTGTTTCCTCAAACCAAAGCTACTTTCAAATTTTTATTGCAATTAAACTCCATACATCTGTGAAAAGACATACTCTTTAACAGTCGATATTGCCTCATCCCCCAATTACCCAGTTCTTCAATCTATTAATTCTAGTGACCTCATCCTTTGCTATCCTGATCTTTCCCTCATAAACATTCCATTTCCATGTTAATAAACTCTGCAATTCTTTTACTTGACTACAGCATTGCAAATTCCCCTGTCTTATTTCCCCAACCCTGTTCTTTATCACCATGATTTCCAACCCTTACAGTCTTCAATTCTTTTCCAAGTCATAATCCTTACACTGGTTCCATGTTGATGACTTAAAAAATCATTTCAAATTGACCTTCAAAACCCCTTATCCCCCTGTCCTATCTTCAGTTACACCATGCTAAAATCTTACCTTAGCTTAATCCCACTATCTATTCCTTTTTTACTACTATTTACCTAAATACAGAGTTATAGAGAGACAAGAAAGCATTTTGACTGGATCTATTACAAATTTGTGCTATAGGATATCAGCATTAAGATAAAGCCTGCCTTAGCAAAGTTGCAGGATACAAAATAAATCCACATAAATCATTAGCAGTTTTCTATGTTATCAACAAAGTCTAACAGCAAAAGATACAAAGAAAAATTCCATTTAAAATAAGTGTTGATAATATAAAATATTTGGGAGTCTACCAGCCAAGGCAAAGACAGGAACTATATATGAGCAAAACCACAAAACACTTTACACACAAATAAAGTCAGAACTAATCAGTTGGAAAAATATCAAGTGCTCATGGGTAAGCCAAGCAAATATAATTAAAATGGCAATAGTGCCTAAATTAATCTATTTATTCAGTGCCATAGCAATCAAACTCCCAAGAAATTATTTTTACAGAGCTAGAAAAAATATAAAGTTCATCAGGAAGAACAAAAAGGTCAAGAATTTCAAGGGAATTGATGAAAAAATGCAAATGAAGGTGGCTTAGCTGTGCCAGAGTTAAAACAATATTACAAAGCAGTGGTCATCAAAACCATTTGGTTCTGGTTAAGCCTACTCTGTTTCTTATCAGTGGATTAGTGGAATAGGTTAGGTTTACAGGTCAAAATAGTCAGTGACTATAGTTATCTATAGTTATCTAGTATTTGATAAACCCAAAGACCCCAGCTTCTGGGAGAAAAACTCACTATTTGACACAAACTGCTGGGAAAATTGAAAAGGAGTATGGCAGAAACTAGGCATTAACCCACACCTAACACCATATATCAAGATAATGTCAAAATGAATTCATGATCTAGACAAAGGATGATATTATAAACAAATTTGAAGAACATAAAAAAGTTACTCTAAATCACTAGTGATCATAGAAATGCCAATTAAAACATCTCTGAGGTCCCACTACACACCTGTGAGACTGGCTAAGGGTGACGTTGGAGCAGATGTGGGAAAACTGGGACACTGATACATTGTTGGTGGAGTTGTGAATGGATCCAAACATTCTGGAGAGCAATTTGGAATTATGCTCAAAAAGTTATCAAATTGTGCATACCCTTTGATCCAGCAATGTTACTACTGGGCTTACATCCCAAAGAGATCTTAAAGAAGGAAAAGGGACCCACATGTGCAAAAATGTCTGTGACAGCCCTTTTTGTAGTGGCAAGGAACTGGAAATTGAGAGGATGCCCATCAATTAGAGAATGGTTGGGTAAATTGTGGTATATGAATGTTATGGAATATTATTGTTCTCTAAGAAATGACCAGCAGGATGATTTCAGAAAAGCCTAGAGAGACTTACAGGAACTGATGCTGAATGAAATGAGCAGAACCAGGAGATCATTTATACACGGCAACAAGATTATATGATGATCAATTCTGATGCACATGGCTTTTTTCAACAATGAGATGATCGAGGCCAGTCCCCATGATCTTGTGATGAAGCGAGCCGTCTGCACCCAGAGAAAGGACTGTGGGAACTGAGTGTGGATCACACCATAGCATTTCCACTCTCTGTTGTCTGCTCACATTTTATTTTCTCTCATTTTTTTCTTTCATTTTATTTTTCTTGTGCAGCAAGACAATTGTATAAATATATATACATATATTGGATTTAACATATATTTTACCATGTTTCACATATATTGGATTACTTGCTATTTAGGGGAGGGGGTGGGTGAAGGGAGAGAAATTTGGAACACAAGGCTTTGCAAAATTCAATGTTGAAAAATTATTCATGCATGATACAGTCTCTTCTATGTTTGGCTGTCTCTGTTCTCTCCAGGTTTTTCTTCTACATCTCCGAACACTCCTTTCTCCTTCTCCTCTGCTGGATCTTCATTGAGGTCATGTCCACTAAACATGAGTATCCCCTAAGGCTCTGTCCTGAACCTGCTTTTTTCGCTTGAAGATCTCATTATTCTCATGGGTTCAATTATCTCCAAGGTGATTGATTGTTCCCAGAGCTCTCTAATATTAATTAGTTATCTTTTGATAACTAATTTCTAAGATAATTGAGTTATATTTCAATCTAATTGATTTTCTTTATAATCTTGTCTTTTACTTTATACATTTTAAGATACTATTGTGAGAAAAGATCAGTAGGTTTCACCAAAAGGACACATGGCACACAAAAAGTTATAAATCATTAATATCTTACTGTACTTCTACGGAACCTCAGTTCTCTATATCACTTGATCTCATCACCTTCCATGGTTAATGATTTTCTCTATACAAATAATTTCCAGATCTATATATCCAGCCCATTTCTTCCTCCTGAGTGCCACTTCTATCTAGCCAACTGCTTTCTGGAGAAATCATATGGGAAGTCCCAAAGGGATCTCAAACTCAACATGTTCCAAATAGAATTCATTATCTTTCCCCACAAACTTTCCCTTCTTCTGACTTCCCATGTTACCATTGAGGATAACACCATCTTTACCGTCAACCACACTCACCAGTTTCTCTTTATCCCTAACCTCTTTTCTTGTACTCCCTCTACACATTCATCTGTTGCCAAGCCTTGTCATTTCTGCAACATCTGCTGCGCCATTTACTGTTATCTCTACTCCTGGAAGCACCACTCTAGAGCAGGCCCTTCACTCCAAGTCAGGCTTACTGTAATAAGCTGCTTATTTAGCTCCCCATCTCCAGTCTGTTCCTCAGCCAGCTGCCAAAATGATCTTCCTTGAGTGCAAACCCGACTATGTAATCCCCCTCCACATATTCCAGTGACTCATTATTACTCCCAAGACCAAATGGAAAGTCCTCTGTTGGACATTTAAACATTAAACATTTAAACACAACTGACATCATCCTATCTTTCCAATCTTCCCTCCACATAGTATATGATCTTTTCTCTTGTTGATTTGTGTAAACCGCACTCAATACCTGGAATGCTCTCCCTCAGCTCTGCTTCCCAGCTTCCCTGGTTTTCTCCAAGTCTCAGCTCAAATTCTTCCTTCTGTAAGGAAGCCTTTCCCAGTCCCTTCCCCTCTACCACCATTCCCTGGCTAGGACTTGCCCTTTGAATTACCTTCCATCTATTTTGTATATATTTTGGAGATACATAGCTCCTTACCTGTGGTTTATTATATTAGGATGTAAGATCTTTGAGGGAGCTCTGTTTTCTCCATCTAAAATCTGGCCATTACAACATCAAAAAGATGTGATTTTTATATTTTCCTCATAGATTATTTTGACCCACAGCACTGTATTCCGCTGGAACAATGGGTATTTATGCACTTACTTTTTAAAAGAAACCCATTATATGGCCAGTCAGAGAATGATGTATCCTGGCTCACAATCCAAGAATAATGCCAAAGCTACTGAAAAGACAAAGGCCTTCAATCATGAGCAGTCTGAGACAGCAGAACTCGTCAGGACGTCAGAATCCTGCAAACACGGATGGTCTGGGCCCTGCAGCATCCCAGGCAAACAAAAGAAGAGAAAAATGATCAGAAAGTACCATCAAGGACGCAGTTGCCAGTGACCTTGTGACAGAGTCACCACTGCTCTGATCTTGGATGTTCTCAAAAGACTAATGAAGAGGTGGGAAATCATTTTTTTCTGTCAAGGACCATTTGGATATTTTGAACATCATTCTCAGGCCATACAAAATGATCATTGTATAGAACTCAAGCAGTGGGAGGTGGTCGTGCCTACCTTTGAGCTCATCATTGCCTGCAGTTGCTTTAGCAAATGATTTGGCGGGCCTTTGGGCTGAATGTTTTTCCCCACTAGTTTAAGGTCTCAGGCAGTTTACAGCGGAACCCAGTACACAAGACATCCCCCTGGTTAATACAATTCAAAAAGAGCTATTTTGATAAACTTACAAGAGCATTATAGGCTACTCTTATACCAGCCCAGAGGTCTATGCACTTCCTACGTTGATATGCTGTCCAGACAGCCTTAGACTTCATTACAGTCCAGCACTCACTTTGGAGAGACTGGAAACATCTATTGCTTTTGTGTCTCACATATCAACCACTCTGTCTCTAGAACTGTAGCAATACATAAGCATTAACCAAATGCTAGCCAACTCTGACGCATAACCTATCAGACACCATCACAGTACAGCCAGCATTCTGACAAACATGTGGTCTTTGAGCGTGTTACCCAAGCCTCCAATTCCATTTCTTGCCTTAGTGCATTTCAAGCTATCCCCTATCAATGACATTTCACCCCATCTTATTTTCTCAGCATCTTTGAAATCTTTGAAATCTCACGTACCACCTCCTCCATGGAACCATTCATGCTCCCACTTATTATTGCTCTCTCACTTCTGATTGACTTTAAATACATCTATGTAACAAATAACTTGAGAGTGTAATGACCAATTAATGTATCAGTTCCTGCCTAAACTGACCCTGTTCAACGGGAAGAGGAAGCTAAGAATCTGGTGCTCATGCAGGCAGTTGAGACATGGAGATGCTGGGCAAGTGCTGAGCTCTTTGTTTCTCAGTGATCCGATTATTCTCTCTACATCTCACTTATCAGTATTTTATTTTTTCTAAATTACATGTAGAGATAGTTTTCAACATTCATTTTAGCAAGATTTTGAGTTCCAAATTTTTCTTCCTCCCTTCCCCCTTCCCTAAGACAGCAAGCAATCTGGCATAGGCTATACATGTACAATCATGTTAAAAATATTTCCATATTGTCATGTTTTCTCTTTATATCATAATTCATTTTCGTGATCTTTAATTCGCTTCACCTTTATTCTGGTCTGTGGTGAAGAAAGAGCCCTTATTCTGGACAAAGACACTACCTGCACACTAAATTCTATCTTTTCCTATCCACATTCCCTCCAGCAGATTATTCCCATAATCATCCTGCTTCCTGTTCTTCAATATTTTCCTGTCGAATAGCTACTTCTCTGTTACCTACTGATGTGCCAAAAAAAGGTCTCATGAGACCCTACCATCCTCCAAGATATTATCCAATATCTTTCCTTTTTTCCTCAGCCAAAGTCTAAGAAAAAGCTTTTTCCTACCCATTGACTCTATTCTATCATCTCTCTCTCCATTGCAATGCAGCTTCTAACCTCAGCACTCAACAAAAATCATCCTCTCCACAGCTAATAATTTCTCAATACAATATCCCAGCTTTTGCTCAACTCTCATCGTGCTTCATAGAACTACATGCTGTTGACCACTTTCTCCAACTTGGTGACATTTGCTGTCTTCTGAGTTTCCCCCTCCCATCTGAGCAATCCAGCTCAGTCTCTTCGGCTGGCTCAACATTTAAACCCCACCTATGTGTAGGCTGTAGCTTGGAACTTCTGCTCTTCTCCTTCCTCACTCTCATTTGATGACTTCATTAGCTCCCACCCATTTAAACAAAATACAACCTATTGAGTTGTATATTTGTATATATGCAAATATTTGTATATGTGTATATACACACATATACACACAGCCCTAGTACTATTAAATTTGTCTCACATTATCAAATGCCTATTGGATGTTTCAATACGAACAACCTGTAGGCAACAAATTCAGCAAGTCCAAAACATCATCTCTTATTTAACACCATCATTTCAGGTCTTACTTCTTTCTGCTGAAGGCATCATTATTTTCCCAGTCATCTGGGACACTTCACATCCCACAGTTCAAACCATTAACAAATCTTGTCAGCTTTCCTTTACCTTATGACCACCCTTTTACCTCAGCTATGAAATAGCTTCCCAACTCATGGTTCTCCCTTTCTAAATCATCACACTGCCAAAGTTATACTCCCAAAGCAAAAAAGTCTAACAAGGTCACTTCCTACACCAACTTCCAACACCAGAATCAACAATCAACTCTTCTGTTTGATTCTTCCTTCGTGTGCCCTTCAAATAGAAGTTACTGGTGACCAAAAAGTACGTCACATTGGCCTTAGTGTCCTGGTTATGCTCTGCTTTGGGGGTTCATGAGAATGCTTGACCCAAGAAATGAAACCTTCATTTTATCAGATTATAACATAACTGGACTTGCAGATTGATGCCCCAATGTAGAACACTGACTTCTGCTATACCATCCTCTCGGTAAGATTAAAGAAGTATACTTCTCTTCATTCCCTTCACAATTCATGTCTTGGATGTACCTCCCAAGGGTAGTACCTGTTTTCTAACACAAATCCCAAAGGAATAATCCTACCTTCACACATTTTGGTATGCACATAAAGAAGCACACTTTAGAAGGGGGTTGGACAAACCCAATCTTCCTGAATTACAAGATTAAATGGACAATAGCACCCCAAAGCTGTTCTTTAAGTAAAGGAAGAAAAGGATATGGGATTTAAATCTGGCTCTGGGAAAGATGTCTAGATCTTGTCCGATTTTCCTCAGGCTGTAACTAGCTGATCAGAACACTTCTGCTTTTGCCATCCCAGAGATGATGCCCAATCTGATGTAATCAGATCTGCCTCTTTTTAGGCATAGAGAGATTTCCCTAATTCTAGCAGGAAGCTTTGTGTCTAAGTCTGATGTTTTCTTATAGAGTCAAGGCTGATACAAAATTCTCAGATGGTCCAATAGATAGATTACTTCTATGGGATGCCAGTTAGTTTCTCAGGGGACAAAACCTTATTTTCCACATACAATCATCTACTTTCACCGTAGAGATGTAGGGTCACTTGCCTAAAGAACACATGTTCTTAAACAACTTCACTTCTCTTTAAGTATGGGGAGTAGCAAAGGATGATAGCAACTCAGTCATTTGAATGTTAATGGTGTAAAGGAGCTGAGGAAGTAATACTAGGTCACAGGAAGTGACTATATCTGTTGCATTTTGGACACTCCTATATTTTATTCAGGTAGCTAGGTGGTACAACGGGGAGAGGTTCAGGCCTGGAGTCAAGAGGTCCCAAGTTCAAATCTGGCCTCAAACATGAGCTGTGTGATCCTGAACAAATTACTTAAGCCCGTTTGTCTCAATTTTCTCCCCTGTAAACATCTGCTGGAGGGGGAAAATGGCAAACCAATCCTGTATCCTTGCCAAGAAAACCCCAAATGGGGTCACGGAGTATCAGACACGACCAACCCAGGTACTATGTTAAGAGCCAAGGATACAAAGAAAGTCAAAAGACCATCTCTTCTCATGGGGAGCTCACAGTCTAATGAGGGGGACAACAAGTCAACAAGGGGATCAATGTGAAATCATCAATAGAGCTCCAGAATAAAGGGGGGTTGGGAAAAGGCTTCCTGAAAAACATGGAATTGTCACCAGGATTTCCAGTAAGTAGAACAGAGGCTGATGAGCATGGCAACTCACAGGGGAAAATGCTCAGAATTGAGCAACAGAGAGTCAAACATGAAGAATGGCTAGGAGGCTAGCATCACCAGCTCTGAGAAGACATGAAGGTATAAGGGGCAGAAAAGCTGGAGAGGCAGGCAAGGGCCTGGACTGAAAGCCCGAGAGAGGATTTCAGATCTGTTCAGTCATTCCCCATTGGGTGGACGCTGCCTTGGTTTCCAGTTCATCATTACAATGTTTAAGTGCTGCTGTAATCAGTATCTTTGGGCTGTTTTCTTCTGTATTTGACCTCTGAAGCATATGTCTAATTGTGGGACATTAACACAAGGTTACGAAGTACATTCACTTTAGTGGCACTAGAGGCACAGTTCCAAACTGTTTTCCCAGAATAGATGGACTTTTTGGGTCCATCAACCGTGTGTCAATGTGTCACTATTCCCATGGCCCCTCCAACAATTGTCATTTTCCCTTTTTGTCATTTTTTCCCAATGAGGTTGGCAATGGACCCTCAGAATTGTTCTAAACTGCATTTCTCTTATTAGTAGTTATTCAAGGCATTTTTTTCCATAGGATTGCTAAAAGTCTGTATTTCTTTTTTTGAGGAATGCCTGCTATAGTCTTCAATTACTTATCTAGCAATAATGAAAATATTTTGCTTGTTTTAAATCCTTGTTTGTAATCTGTATATAAAATACCCTCCTTTTGACCTAATCTCTTTTCCAGAATTTTTCAGGGTGTTGTTCCCCCAGAATTCCCACCACAGTTCCTCTCAAGGGCAATAGTTGTTCATTTCTGATTTTAAAAGAACCATTCACTGTTAAGTCAAAGTAGAGACAATGAGGCAAGAATGATCTTGTTAGACCTTGTTGCTATATTGATCACCTAAGGAATGGTGACACTCATCTGCACGCTCAACTCCCTTCATAGTACAACAAGTGACATCTATAGGAAAGCCCATCCTGATTTCCCCAGGAATTAGTGTTTTCCTTACCACACTGATTTTGTATTTATTTTATCAAGTTGGTTGTTTTTTGTTGTTTTTCCCCCTTTGGGCTTGTATGCGTTTTCCTCCAAGCTGAATATAATCTCCTTGAAAGCCCAGCCTATATAATTTTTGGTTTTCTATTTCTAATACCCAGTATAGTGCTTAACAAATAATATGTATTACCAGATTGAACTGGAGGCAAAAACAGAAATAATATTTCTGTCAGAGTATATACTACAGATAACATTTACAGAAAGAGGAAATAAATGGAATGATAGATAAAAAGTATCTGAAGCATACCCAGAAACATGACAGGAAAATAGTTACGTGAAACATCCCTTATCTAGCCCATCTGCTAGGGCATTCTCCCTGTTCAAAAGAGAATTTGCCTTAATGATTATTTCATCCTTCCAAAAGATACAGAAAGCAATGAGGATGACAGCCATGTTGATCTGATTCTCACCAATCAGAAAGGACTGGATGCTGTTGGGGAAATGATGGCAAACTTGTGAGGAGAATGGGCGGGAATAAAGAGAAACCGTGGGCATAGTGGGATATGTGCCCTCAATTCAAGGAGAAAGAATTCCAAAATGCTCAGGAGAAAGGATTCCTAGGCTCTCTCACGCTAAAATTCTCCAGAGGAAGTCAGCCCAAGAAAGTGTGAGAAGGTTTGAAGGAATGACAATGCAAAAGGAAACTGTTCTAATGAGTAAGAAAAGGGGGAGGTATCTGAAGAGACATACATGGAACTCATCAACAGATTATGGTTTGGAAAAGAAGTTCAGAAGATGTTAGAGAATGCTAACAAAGGAGGAAGGCAGAAGTCTGCTTGTTCTTGTAAGAATATCATTGGGAGGCATAAATCCCAATAAGCCTACGCTGGTGAGGACAGCTGAGGCCAACCGAAAAGGTCTTTTTAAAAAAAAAAGGGAAGATCAAAGAGGGCAGAGGCCTGTTACAAGAAGCATTCATGGACAGAGCAGTGAAGGAGACCACAGTGCTTCAAGTTCACACTGGGCCACATTGATCTCATTTCCTTTCTAGACAGGAATACGAGATTGAGGGCTCATGAGAAAGCTATACATAGAGATTATTTAGATTTTTAACAATATATTTGTCCAAATCACTCATGCTATTTTATTGACAAGAAGAAGTCTGCTTCACAATAGAACAGTCAGGTGGATTTGGAAGTGGTTGAATGGCTGGACTCAAAGAGCAGTCATTAATCATTTCTATAAAATCTGAAGGATTTCTCTAATGAAGTGCCCCAGAGATCCGGGCATGTCAGAAGTTCTAAACCTGGGAGATAGAAACTCTAAAAAAACACATTTATAATTATTTTACTATCATTTTGTTTCCTTTGTAATTCTCCATATTTAATTTTAGGAACTTCAAACCATAACTGGGAGAAGGGGTCTGTGCATAGGCTTCAGCAGAATGATTGACACAGGAGACCCAAGCTAACCAAGGTGAAGGAGGCAGAGGGGACACAAAAGCCAACAGGAATGATTAACACGTTCAAGGACAGGTGCAGAGCCCCCAAAGAATACACTGGACTTACAACAGGGGATCAGATCTAATGGGTTTGTAACTAATTTCAAGTCTTACACTTGGGTTCATAAAAACAGCTTTATATCATGATGTTATATCGCAGGGCTAACTAGACAATATTTTGTCTGAAAAAGATCTAGGGGATCTGCTTAAGCACAGTGCCTGACATAGTAGGATAGGAGCTTAATAAATGCTTTTAACAGTGAGGTGATTCAGGCCACTTCCAATGGTCTTGTGATGGAGAAAGCCACCCAGAGAAAGAGCTGTGGAGACTAAGCATGGATCACAATATAATATTTTTCACCTTTGTTAGCATTTGCTTGCTTTTTGTTTTCTTTCTTTTTTTTTCCTTTTTGATTTGATTTGATTGTTCTTGTGCAGCAAGATAAATGTGGAAATATGGATAGAATAATTGCACATGTTTAATATATATATTTTTAATTAATTTTATTTAATAAATAATAATAATAACAATAAATAACAATAAATAAAAATTTAATTAATATATATATATAATATATATTGGATCACTTGTTATCTAGGAGGGGAAGGTTTTGCAAGGGTGAATGCTGAAAACTATCTTTGCATTTATTTTGAAAATAAAAAGCTATCAAAAAAATGAAAAAAAACCCTTCAGTTAACCCATCCTACTGTCCCCCTTCAAGTTATCTTCCTATATCTCTCCCTCCTCACTCCCCCTGATCTTTCTCAAACACCCTTCCAGAAAAAAGTTCTGTTATTGCCTCCTCTCCTCTCCTGTTCACTTCTTCAGGTCTTGGATTTGACTTCTGACCCTATTTATTTTTCAAGTGAAAAATCTCTCTCCAAAGACACCAATGATCAGTTCACTGCCAAATTCAACTGTCTTTTCTCAGTCATGGGATATAGCGTCAGCTGGAAGAGATCTTAGAACCAATCTGATGCCCTCCTCACTTACAAATGGAGAAATTGAGGCCCAGAGATTGAAACTCAGATGCAGAATAAGTGAACTGTCAAAAGTCCAATAGATTAAAAACTAGTCAATTTGGGATTTGAACACAGGACCTGTGACTCCAGATTAAGCAGTCTTTCCTGTCCCATGCAATCCTCACTCAATATTCAGTCTTCTATAGTATGTGACACTTTGACCACTGTCTAAGTTTTGTTTTGATGAGAAAGGTCTCGTCTTTCCTTCTATTTGATTTATTCCTCCTTCTCCAGTTTCTCTGCCCCATATCATCTATATGACACACTCTTAGAGTAAGTATATGTCAAGGTACTCTCCTAGGCTCTTTTTTCTCCCCTTCCACAGTCCATCCCTCCCTCGTACTCTCCTACTTCAACTGTCCCTTTACTTCTCCCCTCTTCTCCCTCTCCTTTGCTCTGACCACTCAATCTCCTGTTTTCTGTATGCCCACCACTTATCCTCTTCCCTCCCTCTTTTTTAGTCCCTCCCTTTCCTCCTCATTCCCTCTCTTCTGCCTTTATACTTTTTCCTTCCCTTCTCTTCTTTTACTCTCCCTTTCTTCTTTCTATCCCCCTCTCCCTCTCTCTGTCACTAACTACCACAATTCCAATGACCTCAATGTAGGTTATTATCAGATGTAGATATTCATAACTAATCTCTCTCATTCAATTCCTGTCCTATATCACTAACTGCCTACTGGACGTTTTGAATAATATTCCACAGGCATCAAAAACTCACTTTGTCTAAAATAGCAACTATTCTCTTACATAAACCCACCTCCTCTTAACTGCCTTTTTCTTTCAAGTTTCCCATAATCCTTTCTAGTCAATACACTCACAACTTCGAAATCATTCTCAATTTCTTTTTCATTCTTGTCCTTCCAAACAAATCTAAATCAAAATAGAATCAATTTTATATTTTATGAAGGTCTTTGGCCACCACCATTCCCAAGCTTTTCAAATAGAGTATTCATCCTAGAAACGTATGAAGTTTCTTTGTTTTTGGTCTCTCCTTTCTTATTTACAAACCATGTTTTTCATCATAGTTTTGCCATCCTCTATGCCCAACTGAGCAACGAAGACACTATCCATGTGATTTAACATTTGAGGACTTTTTTTTTCAAGTTCTTCAGACAAAGTCTCCACCTTCTCATCCCCCACAACAGATATTGCTTTACAAGCTATAACTATTTTTATGCTAATATTTGTGTAAGCATTTATCATGCGCACTACATTATGAGATTACCCACTAAATACAGATGATTTTTGCCTTTTCAAGAACAATAAAACGAAATCCACCAAATTGTATTTGCCTGTCCAAGACAGCTGTGATCAACATTTCTTTTTAATTGTTACATCCTTTTGTCTTCTTTCTTTTATACAAGGAAAGTATTAATTCAATTTCTGCTTTGGGGGTCTCACAGGACAAGAGGCCATTGGGTAAATGGGCTGCTCATCTGCTAGAGACTCCTCACAAGAGGCCTACTCCAACTTTTCAATGCTCACAAGGTAACTGTCTCTGATGTTCATTCACTTAGGATGAAGACAGAATAAACACGAAAGAGGCAAAGTAAAAAAATCCTCAACCCCAACCATACCTTGTGTCCTAGGTCACATGGCAAGCAGATGTAGGAGGGATCCCAAGGCTCTTCCCTCACCCAGAGACCTACAGCCTGTAGCTCTTCCTGCTTAAGTCTGCTCTATTACCTGTAGCTGGAAGGAGATTCATCAAGCCCACTTGTGGTTTGGTAAGCAGAACACACTGAGCATGCTCTGAGAACTAACCCTCCCCCCCCTTACTTTTAACATAGGAGTATATAATAAGTACTTATGATGTTGATTGGCATGGTGAAAACATATTAAGCTAATACATGCAATCATAGTACATGAGAAAAGGAGAAGGCCTGAAGATAACCATGTCTTCATTTGAAAAATAAAAAAGCTCCGGCTCAAAGTCAATTTGCAAAGATCTCTTTGCAAGTTAGTGGTAGAGCACTACCTAGTACTCAAGCCCTCTGACTCACAGTCCACGCTCTATTAAACCCCACAGCCAGACCCACACAAATTCATTCATTTCTCTATCCAGTGCTCCAACATATGTTTAAAACATACTTAACAACATTTTAACAGAAGACACATGATCTCTTCATTCTACTCTCCTGGAAAATCCCAAACCTTGTAATGACTTCCAAGTATGCCATTGTAATTTTATGCACCACAAAACTGGAGTTCATCTACTTCATTTTCCCTTGCTTACTTGCAAGTAAGGACTTCTAATGTTTTCATTTTTCTCTAATCAAGCTCTTGGCTCCATTTCCAGCATGACCCAATTCCCTTTGCCTCTTTTTCCCCCCCAACATGGTGGGCCTCCTGTGCCTGACCCCTCCAGTCTTCCCTACACAGACGCTTCACTCTGGTCAGTGAAATCCCAGGAATGAATTTTACCAGCCATTCCTACAGTCTTGGCCCAAAAGTGAAATCCCAGGAATGAATTTTACCAGCCATTCCTACAGTCTTGGCCCAAACCCTTTAGAATTCTGGAAGGAGAAAAATGGCCTCTCCACCAGAAGGAAAAGCAAAAAGGGCACTGGACTGGGGGGGTGGAGGAACTAAGCTCTATTACAATATATTAAGTAGCTCCCTTTACCTCTCAGGGCCTCAGTTTCCTTAGAGTAAGTTAATGCTTGCAAAAAGGCTTTCCAGAGGGTTTCTCATTCAGATTTTGCAACAACACTGTGAGATGTACTCTTAATATTAGCAAGTTTTTCCCATTTACTGCCGTAGTAAATCTTCCCCATTTAACCAATGTGAAAACCAAGGCTCAGTGAGAAAAGATCTTATTTCCATGGTTATGCAGCAAGTAAGTTTTGGAGGTAGAACGTGAATTTTTGACTCACTTCTACTCACTACATTTGAACCATCTTTAAAATTCTATCTAGCTCTAAAAATCTATGGTCTAGGACCATGTTTGTTACTAACAATTCAATGGGAAAAAGGTGGAAAATGAAATGGATTTTGAGGAAACACTAGAAGGAATCAAGAATCAGCAAACAGACATTCTACAATTAAGACCTGTGGGTAGAGATACCTGGACCTCCCTCAAAGAGCCAGAAGTGAACCTCTATCTCTCTGGGAGAAGGAAGTGAATTTGCTACTGTTCATTGTCGTGACATATCTACGGGGGTTTCAAGAGACAAGGTCATTGGATTCAATGGACCTGGTTTATGTTCTTCCTATTTCCTCACTGATGCAGTGAACAGTAGTATAGAGTAGCTTCCCTTTCCTTCCTCCACCCCCCAGGACTTTTCATTTATTTGAATGACTATGGCTGGGTGAATCCTGAAAACATACTGTCCTGATTGATGGTAGCCTCCTAGCAGTTGTCCCCACACACCCCACCGGAGGGAAGGGAGGACAGGCAGAAAGGCCTGTGGCTTATAAATGGCTCATTGGTTCCAGAAAGGCTAGAGCCATCTTTAAAAGAAGAACTTCACTAATTTTATAAACAAGACTAGATTAGAGTAAAACATCTACTACAGTCAATAGCTCTGATCCTGCCACTAGAATCTGCCATTTCAGAAGCTTTTTGATGTTAACAATACATATCCCCACCACTACCACCACCACACACACATACACACATTTCTCATTTGCAGTTACATTTAGATATCTTCCTAGTATCTTTTATCTTTTTCTTCCCTCAAGGCAACCCAAATTGGCTCTTTGATCCTTAATTCCTAGCTCCTTTGTCTCAATGCGCCCCACATAGCTACAACCTTGCTCTTTTTCTCTAGCCTGACCCACTCCAATAGGTAATTTGATAGTCACTGGCAGAGCATAAGCCTGCTCTCTGCTTTCAGTGGGTGGCAGGAAGGCCAACATCTGCCTTGCACAGCTGTACTTGCCAACATCATCATGCAGAGCTTTCTATTGTTCCAGAACTTGCTCAAGCATATAATGGAGTTCCGATGAGTTCAGACCTCCTGTTTTCGATGATGTTTTCGGGATTTTTTTTCTTGCTGCCACAGCTTGGATTGCATTTTTTCAGCTTTGTCAAAATGAGTAAAATATTTCCATATATCATCTATGCTATTAAAATATTCTATTATCTTTGAAAATTCGATATTGGTAAAAAGGAAGGAAATGGTGCCTCTTCTCACATTATTGAAAAAGACACGCGACCCACTCTACCTGTTAATACAGTAGAACGTTGAATAAATATCCAATGCTCCAAATGTCAAGGGATATGGATGTGTAATTACAATGTGTAATATATTCCACTGAAAGGCTCAGCTGAATAACACAATACTTACTATTTTCTCTTACATATTTTGATACCTTGATGGGCTTGTGATCTCATCCGTGTGGGTACTGCATCCATTGTAACCAATCAAAAGCCTTCCTTGCCTTCTCCTTCCCTATATTTCTTATCTTTTCATAAATCCACTTTAGAGGATTCCAACCAAAATACTGATAACCTTTCAACTAGTTTTTATATTATCTTAAGAATATCAATGCCACAGTGAGTTGGGTAGGGATAGATACCTAGAAAGGGGAGGAGAAAGCTAAAATGTGTCAAAAACCAAAAGATCATACTAAGTGGAAAAAAATAATCATAAAAAGTATTCTTGTATTTATTCGTTGTCCTAGGATTTCATGGGTATATGGAACCTTCCTCCACAGATAGAGAAATGCCCCCAAGACAGTAAGAGGCTGATGTCCCAGGTCTCACAGCAAGATGGGTCAGAGGTCTTGCAGACTCCAAGGTCAGTTCTCTATGCAAAGTCTGACATTTAGATGAAAAACAAAATAACTACATGAGACAGGGAAAACAACCTGCCAGCCGCTGTGCTAAGAGTTGAAGAGACCAATATAAGCAAAAAAAAAAAAAAAAAAAAAAAAAAAAAGTAATCCCCACCTACCCTCCAGGAGTTTACATTCTAAAGAGGGAATGTAATGTTCTGGTTAGATTTCTAGAGGTCTTTGGACCAGCCTTCGTTTCAGCTGAGTAATCACCACAAGAATAGCCAGGGACAAAGTCCAAATTCTTTATTGTCTCCTTCACAGTCTGTCTCCTTGCCTGGGGCCCGGGCTAGCTTTCTGGAGGCCCTTCAGACGAGCCTTGGTCTCAGTGGAGAAATGAAGGAGGACAGGCCAGGCACCACGGTAGTGGGAGATAGAGTGAATGTCTCTCATTGGCTCTGAGACCTTGAGCTCCAGCCTCCAGTTCTCTGTCTTCTCTGAGTCTGTCTCCAACTCCTCTCTAGGTCTGACTCTGACCTCTTAAATACTCTATTACAGTAAATCCACTGATCATACTGAATATAAGGCAATCATTGTATCCCTAAGGAACCATTATTTATCATAAGATTAATTCAATCATACTGAACTGGAGAATTATTAATCACCATGCTAAACTAGATAACCATTGTCTTATCAGTTCCTTACCAACACCTTGTAAGACTCCTTGTTTCAGAGTTCTGGCCCATTACAAGGGAAGACAACATACAAAGTGGAATTAAAAAGTAGAGAGGGAAAGAAAAGATACTTGTGAGAGGGCAAGGAGGAACAGAAGTCTGGAGAGTAAGTGGAGCTAAGAGTGAAGTAGGCATAGCTGACACCCTTTCTGAAAGAGTGATCTGGGCAAGGGAATCACCTCTGTGGAGAACAGTTATCAAGGAAGTGGAAAAGATGCCTGGGGAAATCATCCAGAATGGTAAAAGTGATGGTTCCACAGTCTTTTTCGCTGATCAGGATACTTCTACAATACCATGTATAGTTTTATGCATTTCATGAGGACACTAACAAAATTAATCAGGCTAAAGAAGAGTGAGCAGGAAAGTAAGAGAATCAGAGATTCTACCACATGAGGATTGCTGAAAGAAGTGGAGGTGTTTAGACAAAAGAAGCAAAGACCTGCATTTCTGGTTTAAACAGAAGATTCTACAAGTTATACATATTCTAGGCAGATTAACTTTGGCTGAGTAAAGTTTATTAATAATGAAGAAGAATTGGGACAGCTAGATGGCACAGTACAGTACCAGTCCTGGAATAAGGAAGACCCAAGTTCAAATGTAGACTTAGACACTAAATCCTAACTGTGTGAGTATGAGCAAGTCACTTAACCCAATTGCCTCACAAAAGAAAACAAGAAGAATGCTAAATGAAATAAGGATAAGGACTGAAGGGTTCGATATGTCACTGAAACATTATCTGTGTGTATTGTTGTTTTATTTTGGTAAAAATTTCCCAATTACATTTTAATATGTAGCCTACACTAGGGTATTTTCTTAGCTGCTTTTTCTACCGAGTCCGAGTTTCACATCACTGCCCTAGAAGACTAGGCCAATATCACCATGAAATGCTATACTCAAAATCTGGTGATTGTCCTTTCTTCTCAGAGGACCAAAATGACATCACTATGGTAGCGTCAAGTTATAGTGTGTCTGACTATGGCTGACCTGACTAATATGAGCTTGGAATGTTCTGCCACAGGTTGGACACAGATGGTCCTTATGAACATTTGAGGTGGATTCTCTAACTCTGAGCATCTTGTTTGCTAAAAGGACTATTTTATGGAGAACTCACACAAGGCAAGCACTCATGGTGATCAGAAAAAGCAATAAAAGGATACTCTTTTATAAGGGCCATTAGAAGAATCTAAACATGAAGGTATGGATAGGGAGGATGAGCATTTTATGGTACTTTGTCTTTTTTATTACCTTCTCCCTGCTGGACAGGTGAAGATGGATCTCATTCAGGCAGAATCTGTTTCCTCTCAGCTTCCCTTCTCTTTCCTTACTTTACTTGCTAAAGATGTAGTCACACTTACAAGAACGGACTCATATTTAGTCTGAATGCAAAATGACCCCCACCTCTTCATATTTTATGGAATTATCTTAAGGAAGTTAGTCATACAATCACAATAGGTTAGAGCAGGCTCTGGTAGGGACAATGGCTTGAGCTGACTGATTTCATCTGGCCATTATGTGTCTATAAAAAAAGAACACTTATTTTTTGCATTTCTTCTACTTATTCTTTCTTGATCATAACTGAATGAATATTCAAAAAAGTCTTAAAATTTAGCCAGAGGTTTACTTCTCTATCCTAATTCAATTTTTTTGGTATTTTCAGCCTTTCTACAATTGAAGCAAGATCAGCACACCAGAAATATTTAGATAGAAGAAGCAAGCAGAGTCATACAAGGCCTGCTACTAAAAAAGGCACAAGGAAATTGAGTACAGAGCAGACTTTTTAGGGGACTTGGTTGATCTCAATTTTTTGCTACTTTCTTTTTCTTTGTCAATAGAAGGAGAGAAGAGATGCAAAGACATAAAAGATAGGGAGATATGATAGAAAAAAAATCTAAATGATTATCATGAAGACAAATAGTATAAATTCACCCATTAAAGGAAGGAGAATAGCAGAATGGGTTAGAAAACAGAATGAAACGAAGATTTATACAGATTTACAATGAAAATAAAGAATAAGAACCTTTTATGTCTCAAATTAAAAAAAAACAGGAGTGATCATGTTCAGACAAGGCAATAGAAAAATATAAATGCTTAAGAAACATGAGTTGGGCAACTATATTAGACTTAAAAGCACTATAAATTATTAAATAATGCCAATACTAAATATATACCATACCATCTAAGTGATTAAAGAAAAAAACTTATTGAACTACAGGAAGAATTGATAGCATAACAATAATAGCCCTTTTCAGACAAACATATCTAACAAAGATAAGTAAGAAGTCAAAATTCTGAAGTAAATTTTCAGAAATTTAAGTATGTATATTTCTGACTATTAACAAATGGGATCATGAGGAGTAATCATATTATTCATCTTTGAATGGCACCTTTCTAAAAAAACTGGCTGTGTACTGTGGCATTAGAAATTCATAATTAAATGCAAAAAGCCAAAATATTGAATATCTTTTACTAACCATTTACAATCCATGAAGATAATTCAAATAAAAGATTTAGGATTAGAGACTAAATAATATAATTCTAAGTAACAATGCATAAAAGAACAAATCATAAGAACAATTAAATTTATTCTAAATGATAAAGAAACTAGATACTAAAACCTATGAGATGCAGTCAAAACAATCTAGAAGGGAAATTTTATGACTGAAAACAATCCACAAAAGACAGAAGGCAAAAGATCAAGGGATGAATTAGACATGCAAGTTTAAAACTAGAAAAGCATATGAAACCCAACACAAAATCAGAAATCTAAAAGTTTGGACAGATTTGCAAGTGAATTTGTCATTATTAAAAGAATTAACTCCATTACATATGAAAACGCTGAAAACTGAAGAAAAACGGCATCCTACTAAATTACTTTTATGAAACAAATACGGTCCCATTATTTAAACTAGACAGAAATGAAATCAGAAAAAGAAACCCATGCAATAGTGGTTTTAACTTTTGTGTATGTGCCAGGGGCCACTTCTCAAAATCATGTTTTAAAATATATAAAATCAAATAACTAGGATTACAAAGGAAACCAACTGTACTGAAATAAATATGTATTTTTTTTCCAACCAAATTCATCGTTACCCTGAAATCCATTCAAGGACTCACAAGGGGTCAGTTCCCAGGTTAATAATCTCTGGTATAGAACAATGTCTTTAATGAATATTGATGCCAAAATACCAAATAAAATATTAGCAGAGGCTAAAACTACATTTTCAAAGATTGTTCACTATGCCAAAGTGTAATTTATACTAAGAATGCAAGTGCAATTCAAAATTTAAAAAATAATAACAAAGCATTATTTTAAGAATATTTTTTAAAATCACATAATTTATATATCTGAAAGTAATCTTTATAGACAACAAGACAGGAAGGAATAAACTTTTTATATACTATTTCCTATGTGCCAGGCAACATGCTAAATACTTTATATTATATTCATTTGATCCTCATAATAACCCTAGGGGGTAGGTGCTGTTTTTAATCCTTATTTTATAGGTGAGGAAACTGAGACAGATAGATGTTAAGTGACTTGCCCAAGCTTTCACAACTGCCAAATATCTGAGGCTGCATTTGAACTCAGGTCCTCCCAACTTTAGATCAATAGTTCTATCCACTATACCGCCTGGATACATAAACATGTGAATTAAACTCATGAGAGCTGAAGAGTTTATTAAAAAAAAAAAAAACAAGCCTACAGAGCATGAGAATAAGGATTAGAACAGAACTTTGGAGAATAACCAGAGCTGGAAGGCATAACACAGATGGTAAAACAGCAAAGGAGACTGAAAGAGTGGTGGACATGGAGGAGGCAAACTTCCCTGAAGAGTGTTCCAAATATGGAGAGTGTCCTGAAATAAAAAGTGCTCTATGGTGTTAAGTGAATTAGATAAGAAAAAAATTTAGAACTGAGAAAAGGCTACCAGATCTGGCAATTAAGAGACCACAGAACTCTGGAGAGAGCAGGATCTGTTGAGAGATAAGGCTTAAAATGAGATTACAAAAGGCTGGAAGGAATGAGAGAAGAGGAAGTGAAGGCATCATGTGCATACAGCTCTTCCAGGGAATTTGCTTGAGAAAGGGAGGAAACATATAGGAGGAAAGTGTGGCGAAGGATGGGAGAAGACTTGGATAGGTCTGAAGGCAGTAGGGATGAGCCCAAGGGATAGGTAGAATACATGTACATATATGTGTGTGCATACACACACACACACACACACACACACACACTCATACACACAAAATCCATTCCCCAATAGGTAAGTGTTCAAAGGATCTGAACAATTCTCAAAAGAATCATAACTTACTTATGACAATATAAATCAATGTTACAAATTACTAAGAGAAAGGCAAATCAAATAACCCTGACATTTTACCTCACATCCAGCCAAAATGTTGAAGATAATGAAATATAGACTTAATCCACAATAGAGGAGTGATAGAAAGACACACTCATTGTTAAAATTATCAACTGATGAGATCATTTTGGAAAGAAACTTGGAATTAGGCAAATAAAAGGACTAAAATGTTCATACCCTTTGACTAAATATTCCACTGCTAGGTATATTACCTCTAAGGAGGACAATGACAAAAAGACCTCTATATACAAAGAACTAGAAACAAAGTAGACACCATTGATCCAGACACTGACTAAACAAATTATGGCATGTTAACATTGAGGATTTTTTCTGTCTGACAACAAACAATGCCTATGATGAATATAGAGAGGCCTGGAAAAAATTGATATGCACCAATTTAAAGTGAAGTAAGCAGAACCAAGAAAATGAACTACATAAAGACTATAATGGAAATGGAATAAACAACCAATTCCACCACCAGTTATCTACTGCTTAACTGTAATAATCAAGCTTAGCCCCAAAGAAAAGACATGAGAAAATAGTTGTTTACCTGCACCTTTCCCTGCTGCCACTTCAGTGAGCCATGGGTTGTTCACACTAAATGAAACACCTGATTTGTTTTTATATTTTTATTTTGCTGATTTTTTTTCTTTCTTCTGAATTGTAAATGATGACTTTTATAACCCTTCTTTGCAAGTTGGTGAGAGGAAAAACATCATGGAAAATATAGGTGATATGACAACAAAAGATACCAATAAATTTATTTTTTTATACTTCAGATTCTACCTCCCACCTATCAGATTGGCTAAAATGATAAAAGAGGAAAATGGAGATTGCTAGAGGCTTGTGGGAAGACATATCCCCTAGTACACTATTGGTGGAGCTGTGAATTAGTCCAAACATTCTGGAAAACAATTTGGAACTAACCCCCCCCCCAAACTAAACCGTATGTACTAAACTGTACATACCTCTACTACAACCATTAGTAATTGTGCCCCAGGGAGATGAGGGACAGAAGAAAAGGACCTATAAGTACAAAATTATTTACAGCAGCACTTTGCTATTGCAAAGAATGAAAAACAAAATAGGTGCTCATTAATTGGGGAAGGGTTGAACAAACTGTAGAACATTCATATAATGGAATTTTATTGTGCCACAAGAAAATATAAATGACAGATTAAGAGCAATATGGAAAGACTATTACAACTGAAATAAACACTGAAACAACTGAAAAAACTCAAAACTGAGCAATCAAAACTAATTTTTTGCCATGTATATGTCAAGGCCAGCTTTATAGATAAATGGATAGAGTATCGGTCCTGAAGTTAAGACGACAAGAGCCCTAATCCAGCCTCAGACACATACTAGCTGCATGTCCCTAGGGGAGTCACCCAATCCTATCTGCCTCAGTTTCCTCAGCTGTAAAATGAGGGAAACAGCAAACCACTCCAGTATCTTTGCTAAGAAAAGCCCAAATAGGCTTACAGAGTCAGATGCAAGTGAAAAAATGACTCAACAATGCATGTGTAAATTGTTCAACATACAAATTGGAAAAAATTAATTTAAACTTGCCAGCAATAAATCAATTTAAATGATTTGTGGTAAAAAAAAAAAAAAAACTTCCCATTCCTAGGTGGAGTGGTGATAACCTAGAGATATAGCATAAGAAATGCCTTCCGAGACATTGCTAATAGATTGCTTTATTTTGTCTGACTATACACATTTGATATAAAGAAGGATTTCTACTATGGGGGAGGTTCAGGATGTGATGTTTCCTGAAGTATTTGAAGAGATGTCACATAAAAGCAAGATCAGACTTATTCAGCTTAGAAGTTGAAGAGACAGCAATTGCACTCCAATGGAAAGAAAGACTTCCAACCACTGAGAACTATTCAAAAGAAAAATGTGTTACTTTAGGAGTGTTCTGTTTATTACTCACTGGAATTCTTTAAGAAGTGGCTAGATTACCAAAGAATCATGGGTATAGAGCTGCAAGAGACCTCTGAGGTCCCGGAGTCCAATTTGACAGCTTAAAACCTTTGAGTACTCTCTTCTAATTGGTGACTCACATTGCATTATACACCAGAGCCATGCTCACTTCATTCTCAACTCCATCCCTAAAACTTGATTACTGCATGTCTACAGCAGCAACCTTCTCACCTGTAGATACCACCATCCCTTGGCCCTCTCTCCTATTTGGTGAGTCACTATTCTGAAGCACCATTTCATGTGGCTCCCAGGCTGGGTCTGTTTCACTTGTGATGACATTCCTTATTATCCAGCCTTCTCTACGTCCTTGCCACAGCTGTGCCCAAAACATGGATATCCTCCCCATAGCCCTGTTCCTATTTTCTAGCTGCCTTTTCTGCACTGTCTTTTTCTACTTAAGAGTAGGGAACCATCTTGCATCTTGTCTTGCATCTGTATCTCAGTACTTAGGACAGTGCCAGGCATAATAAATGTTCTTTTTTTCTCTCTCTCTATCTAGGAAGGTGAGAGCAACAAAGACTAAATGCCATGCTTAGGATTCCATGCTACTAAGTTTCTAAGGATGGATTTGAAGCTAGATCTTTCTTACTTCGAGTCCACCACACTGCCTGTACCACGTGGTGGGAATACTGTTGAAGGAATTCCAAAGGGTCTCCCAAGTCTGATATTCCCAGAATTCAACTGCCTATTGGCTCTAATTCTTGACACATGACTAGTTTACTTCCTTTCATAGTCATGCATATCCTCAATGAGGCCTTTCTTCTCTAATAGGTGTCACTGCTAGTAAATCCCATAGTCTTCTCGAACCTGCCACTTAAATCTCCCTTGCGTTTGGATATCATTTGGATTCATCTAAGGTCACACTCACATGGCATCACTGGGGGATGCTTTCTGTTAAAGACTTCTTAAAGTGTTTAAATGAACTTCTACTATAGCAAATAGTATTAGATTACTGAAAACACAGCACAGCTCCCCAAATGGGATCCAGCCTCTTCTCTTAATTCTAGATCCAGATCTTGTTCATCTTCAAAGCCTGTCTAAGACGTGTATCTGTGTGTGCACATGCATGTTGTTAGATTTAACTCTAGACTCATGCCCATTGAGCTGTGGATCATAGCCTGAATAACATATGCTTTTCCTCTATTTTGTTTTTCTACTGTGGCTATGTAGATCAGGTTTTTCATGCCACTGAGGACTTCACAGAAGAGGCAATGGAGTGCTCTAGTACATGCTATAATTGGTACAATGCTTTCTGCCTACTGGGACAATGCAAGAATCTCTTACACTGCCGCTTATACAACTCAAAAAACATTCATCAGGCACCTAAAATATTCAAGCACTGTACTTGACTCTACAGGTACAACAACAACTTAATAGTCTCTTCCATCAAAATAGCTTATACTATATTGGGATGAAAATAATTTTTGCCATTTTTAGAAATATACATATCTCCCAAAACATTTGAATGATGAAACACACCAACAAAAAATTCAATATGTAGACAAGAAAAAAGATGATTTTCTAGCTAAGATCATTAAGAAGAATCAGTAAGCTGCCTCATCCTCATTATTTGAACTTCCTTAGCTAATATAACTTCTCAATCTCCCAGGCAACAGTCCTACAACACAAGTTACAGCTGGCTTGCTTCTCCTAACTTAGTGAAGGGATTTTCCCCACTGAAAGTTCCCTAACTTGGGAAAAAATCATGAATGTAACCCTTTCCAAGAGCTCTAATACGAGAAGCTAGATATAAATGAAGCATTATAGCATTGGATGCCACAGAAGGCAATTCCATCTTGGACTCTGTCCAAGGGGATTTATTGCTACAAGTACTTAAACTTTGTTGTGACTGTCCCAATGATAGTATAGCCAAATTGAGTTGTTGAGCAGATGGCAAGGTGTCAGACAGTCACGCTTATCCCTACCTTTTGTGGAACAAGATACTCTTTCCCTTGGTGTATAAATTTCTCCCTACACACTGCCTTGGCCCTATCTCCACTAGAAGAGTGGCTTCCCCTTGAAATCAGACCAAAAGAGAATGGCAGTCATCCATCTTAATGACAATCTTGTACTGGCCACAACCTGTGATTCATGTGTCTAGAGAAACCCTGATAAAAAAAATTCTCTCTGCCTTAGGAAGTTGCAAACAGAATCAATAATTCTCTCTTTGCTCTAATCCTCAGCCAGAGATCACACTCCAGCAACATACCAAAGCTTTCCATCTTTTCTCCAGCCTCAGGTGCTTCCATGTCTCTATTTCAGGGCTGCATTAAAACTATAACATACATAGGTTAGAAATGCCTTTTTCACAATTATTGGCTTCAGAGACAAAGTAAATATTGAAGCACAAAAGGGCAAATAAAATTTTAAGAAACAAAGATAAGCCTCCCATGCCCCAGGAAAACATCATGCCCTCTTGGAACAGAGGGAGGGAAAGGGGAAAAGAAGTGAGAAATCAGCACCTTCTATCTGCAACCCTCTGGCTACCTCATCATGGCAGCTGCTTTCCTACTTCTATATCAACCACACCTCTGAGTTTCCAGGAGGGCAGATCTTGCTGTTTCTTAGCTTCCTGATCTCAAATGTAGAGTGGGACAGAATAAGTGTTTCTCAGTGAGACCCTTAAATAGTCTCAATAACAAGACTAAAACTCCATGGGAAATGCTGGGAGAGACCTGCTCTACACCATCTATTCATCTAATTGAACTGTTATTCAATCATTTTAGTCATATTTGCCTTTTTGTGATTCTATTTGGGTTTTTTTGGCAAAGAAATTGAAAGGCTTTGCCATTTTCTTCCCTAACTCATTTTACATATGAGGAAACTAAGGAACAGGATGAAGGGTCACACAGCTTACAAGTATCTGAAGTCAGATTTGAATTTAGGAAGATGAGTCATCCTGACTCCAGCACTCTATCTACTGCAGCGCCCCCTTGCTGCCCCAGCATTTAACTCGGTCCTCCTGCTTTTATTGATGACACTAAGAGGACACATAGACAAGAAAGCACCACTTAATACTGACATATGGCACGCCTCCTAAAGAAACAAGAAAATAGCACCCCCTCCAGGAATCACAAGAAGCAGATTTAATACTTCTTAACTGTGTCATCATGAGGAAGTCACTTTGACTCATTCTGCACCACCTGTCGGCTCCTCTGTAAACCAGGCATCCTCACACCCCTCACCAACCAGACTGGTGGCTGGGCTCATGGGCTACATGAACCAAAGGCTGGGAAGGCAGTCTAGAAACAGGACTTGGTGTGAGCACCAAAAGGGCAAGGGTGGCTCAGCCCAAATGTCCCTCTCTCCTGAGCAAGTACTCCCCAAGTACTTCCTTAAGGAGTCAAGGAAAGAGTTCATGCCAGCTGCTGAGTGATCAAGGACAGCAGCTCAGCAGGGTGGTGAAATGGTACCTTGGATCAGAGCCCATGAAATGCTACCAGATGAAGACTGACCATTCTGAATCAGTCAAATCAAACTGACAATCACCCCACACTTGACACCGATGCCCAATTTCCTCATCTTTATCAATAACTCTACCAAATCCTAGTCTCTATATTCAAAACCAGCAAGCCATCACTTCATGCATTCTCCCTCACCAATAATATACAGTCACTGACTCTTATGATGGGCAGCTTGGTGGCACAGTAGATAAAACACTGGACCTAGAATAGGGAACACCCAAGTTCAAATTCAGCCTCAGACACTTACTAGCTGTAGAACCCTGGGCATGTCACTTGAATTCTGTTTGTCTGTTTCCTCATCTGTAAAATGGGAGTAAACAATCACCCTTACTCCCCAGCGATGTTGAGAAGATCAAATGCGATGTTAATTCCAAAGCACTTAGCACTGTGCCTGGCACAAGAGTAGCACAATATAAATAAGACCTGTTGTTACTGTTATTGTCAATGGCTAATATTAATTTATTTTTACTATTATAATTAATTCTTAGTCCTCAAAACATCTCTCATATTCACAAACTTCTCTCCTTTCCATTCTCAAGCCACCACCTCAGCCCAAGCTGCCCCCCTCCCCTTCATGTCTGCTCTGTTCCAATCGCCATCAAGCTCTCCACATTCATAGCTAACCTGCTCCAGCCACCAGACTATACTTGATTCTTCAGGAGTTCCCACATTCTCACTGCAGTGGGCCCTGCCTCCCTCCCTTGCCAATAGTTCAGATCATCATAGGATTTTTGTTCATATCCTCCCATAAATCCCCACCATCTTAGACTAATTACCTTTAAACATCATTTTCATCTTGTCACTTCCCTACTTGGAAAACTACAAAGTCTTCCTACAGTCTGTTAGAAGAAGTTCAAACTTTTCTATCTAGCTCTGAAGAACCACCATCATCTGGCTCCAACAAAATGTACCCTCTACTACTTCCAAATCAAAATCCTATGACCCAAATAGGCCCCAAGCATACCATGGTAATTCTACCCTCCACACATTTGCTAATTATGCTTTCCCCCAGTTCAGAAGTCCCTCCCTCACCAATCTTTTCAACTGTAATATAATGGAAAGCATCCTTGATTATGGAATCCAGAGTCCTCACTTCACATAACAGCTCTACCACTTCACTCCCGTATGATCTTGTACAAGCTCGTTTTCTCTTCCTGGGAAGCTAGTACCATTGCTCTTTGATAAGTGAAAGAAAAAATGTATTTATGTGATTTTAGGGAATCAAGAAAAATATCCAACCCTAAAAAAGTACCACCCTAAGATGAAGCCTAAAATTCCTTCAAGAAGAAGTAAAGCCTTTAATGATCAACATAAGGAAGCAAAAAAAGGGGAAAAAAGCATTAATTATGTGCCAGGTTCTATGCAAAGTCCTTTAAAAATATCATCTCATAAAAGCAGAAAATATCATTTAAAATAATATGGCAAGACTTAAGTGGCACATGACTAATTCATGCTAAGATACAAGTGACCCATATCGAAGACTTTTCATCCAAAACTGACAAAAAGGGCTCAGAAGAATATTGAGGCAAAGGAGGAGATAGTATAGAGTGAAGAAAAATCCCCAAATAGGACCCTTTTCCATAGGGGTATGTGAAAAGCGATATTTGGGGATATGACAACTACAGTATAATAAAGAGTACTGGGAGGGATAGTTGGAAGGACTGGGTTCAAATCATTTATTAGGTACTTAATAACTAGGTGACCCTGAAGAAGTTACTTAATATCCTCTAGACTCAGTTTCCTCATCTATAAAATAAAGATCCAATAGCATATATGGCACAGAACACTCCATGAGGCCCAAATGAGCACATATTTGTAAAGTGATTTGCTTTTTGATCAAGGGCAATAAAAACATGAGCTATTAACATTGTATTTATGTGACATTTTATATAACAACAATGCTATAATGTTAGTCATGCAAAAAGAAAACCCCATCTCACCAATGAAAAATGAGCTGCAGATGCAAATGGCAAACCACTCTAGTATCTTTGCCAAGAAAACTCTACATGGGGTCACCTAGCCTGGGGTTACATGATTGAACCAAGTGAACAACAAATAGCAAGGGAATCCTCCTGGATATTCCCTGGAAAATCTGTAATTAAATGAAGTCTGTAGAGCTATGAGTTAAGGCAAATAGAGTTATTGTCTCTAGGTCTTCCTGGTTTGTTCTGTAGAATTTTACAACAAGGGATGGATATGCAAACAGCCAGACGGACTACTGACATACTACAAATACGATTTCTCTTTGAGTTTCCATGGCTCAAATTAAGTCCAAACCAGAAAAATAAGCATTTAAAAACACTTTGAATACTTTCATATTTTCCAAAAATGTCCTGGCAATTGATGTCTGAGAAACACGATCTAGAAACTGAGAAAGACCCAAGAGGCCATTGAGTCTAATTTTGCTTCATTTTCAGAGAAGGTAAGTGAGGCCTAAGAAATTAAATGACCTGTCCAAACAGTAAGTACTACAGCCAAAATGCGAGCCCCTCTAACCCCCAACCCAACATTCTCCACCGGGCTAAGCTTGCCACCAAGCCACAGATGATTCAGTTCATACCGAAGTGTTTCGGAGTACTTATTTTACCCCATAGTATGGCACAGAAATGGTTTTCATTGGGTTCCTTGTTTAGTTATGATGGTCAGTCATCACACACTGAACTATTTCTGATGAGGAAAACAAGTCCCCTGTGAAAATTCATCACTAAGCATTTAAAAGTCTTTAGGGAGGTTCCAGGTCCTGCACCAATCAAAAATGACATTCCCCCCAAATCAGCTGTCTTGTGGCCACTTTTCTTGGTATCAAGATGATAGACTGATACAATGTCAAAGCTGGTGCAGACCTTAGCGGGCATTAGGCTAAGTCCCTTCACTGTATAGAGAGGGAAAGCACAATCCAGAGTAGAGAAATTGCAGTCATATGGCTACTTATAGAAGAAGACAAGAAAATTCACCCTTCATGGAAATTAGCTACTTTAATCACATTTTTCAACCTCTACCTCTATGTATTTTGTCCTAGGAGTTCAAGTCCAGCAGCCACAAATCAGGGGAGCGGTGCCAGGGGTTTGGCCATCACCAAGTTTGCCGGAGCATCTGGACATTTGCAAATGCTTAAAAGCCCAGGGTAACATGGATTATTTCAACCAACATGACTTGAGGTTGATTTTTTTAAAATTCAGGCTAAAATAAGATCCTACAGACTGAGGGTTAAAAAAAATGGACACATTTTGCCTCAAACCTTGAAAAACTGATTTTAATCTCATTTCCATTAAATGTGATGCTTTCTGACTGGGTCACAGAAGAAAAAAATCAACTGTAGTTGAATTTGCATTTCAAAGTTTCGAGACCTTGCCTGGCCTATTTCATTCTGCCCCTATGAGCTGGTGTTCAAAGGTCATTTTCTATTTTGTCTTAGCACTCCGTTGGGGTTTGAGATGATGCTCACTCGAACTACAAAGCTTCTGCAGCATTCGGCCCTATCCACCCCTTCCCCTGCCACTGGGCTCTTAACCTCAGGACCAGAAATTGGTTTTTTAAAATATCTATTTTGATAACTGTCTGTCAATTTACTTGGTTTCCTTTTATATCTTATCCTTTGATATATTTAAAAACCATAATTCTGAAAGGTCCATAGGCTTTGCTAGACTCCCAAAGGGAGTCATGATATGCCAAAGGGAAGGATCTCTGTCATAAACATTAATCCTGAGCTTTTACAACCAAATCATGTAAGCTGTGCTGAGAGAGAGGCAGGGAGAAAGAAGAGAGAAATGGAGAGAGGGAAAGAGATGGAGAAAAAAGAAGGGGAGAAAAGAGGAGAGGAAGAGGTAGATGGGCTGAGGGAAAAAGGTAGGAAGAGAGAGAAAGAAATAGATATGAAAGAGAGAGAGACCTGGAGGAAGAGACAGAGAGAGAGAACGGGAGGGAGAGACAAGAAGGAAGCAGGAGTGAAGAGAAAGAGAGAAAGAAGAGAATATGAAAATGTGGCTGTGCTTGAGCCTAAAGAATCAGTCAAATACATATGGAGAGAAAAAGCCACCTGCTTTCTCATTCCCTTCCTACTGGTTTTCTCCCTCCCCTAAACCTGGGGGCCACTCAAGTTCACCTAAATGTGTGCTTAATTTAATCAAAAGCACAAATACAATTTTCCTGAAGGCCACACTTAATATCTCCATGGAAAATATATGCAGATGTGACCTAAGTCTAGAGAAGATTGAGAAACTGACATTCATTTTCTTTCAACCAATATTTATTAAATCTCGACTACGAGCAAGGCACACTGTGAGGTACAGATAGCAACTAGATAGATTATTTCGACGGATCTTTCCCTCCTCATCAAGGCAAACATCATTTTTCGTTGTGATTAAAAATGTCCTGAAACACCTGCTATCTGTCCCTTTTGCTAGCACACCTTGGTAGATAGGGAATAAGGTTCAGAAACATTTCTATGGATGTGATCAATAAGAAGTAGTGTGGAGGAGCTCTAGAGCTCTGGATTTGGAACCTAAGGCCCTGGGTTCAAATCTCACCTCAGCCATCTGCTATGTGTATGATGTGGATTACATTACTTTCTCTGTGTCTCTATTTGCTCTTTTTTTTTTTTTTCAAAAAAAATGCCAAGGGTTTTATTCTTTTCTACAAGGTCTCCTGAGGGTCAAAATCTATAACATTACAGTTAGGTCTATTACCTTAGTGGGAATTTTGAGGTTATTCATTCAGCAAAAACAGAAGCAGCATGAGGAAGGCTCATAGAGGAGGCTGAGAGGAAGCCTTAAAGCCAAGAAGACTCAGGTTCGAATGTGACCTCTCTAGGCACCCCACCCAACTCTTAAGGCCACAAATAATAGAAAGGGGACTGCTTTGTCTTGAATTGGAAGTGCCCTTCTTCATGGGGGAATCAGATCCTATTTTTATTTCTTACTCAGAAATGAAGACAGAGTAAGAACAGGGATGGGAGAAGAAGGGTAGAAGCTGGAAAGGAAGAGGCAGTTTCACAGACCTGAGCCTTGAAGGAATAAAAGGATTCTGATAAGCCAAAAGGACAAAGGAGTACAGTCCAAGTCAAAGGAACGGCCGATGAAATATCACATGGAAAGAGCTTTACGCAGTACATAGCACACGGTAAGTGCTAGATCAATGCATGTTCCCTTATTCTCTGTTGGAATGCAGGAGAGTAAAAGATTACAAATAGACATGCAAAGTAGGTCACAGTCTCATACCTCTGGAGCTGGAAGGGGTATTAAAGGCCCCTCATTTTACAGATGAGGATACTGAGGCTTACAGAGGTGATGTCATAGAAGGTCAAACAGGTTGCAATTCTTGCAGGATTCAATTCAAGTTTTCTATCAGTACAGAGGCCTTTCCACTCTATTGCCTCCCGGCTGGTAGGTCAGTTTGGCTGGAAGATGAAGCAAGAGGAGGGAAATATTAAACAAGGATCATAAGCTGAAAGGTCACTCAAAGGTCACCTAGTATGACCTTTCTTAGAAGAAACAAAGGTCCACTGAGAGCAAAAGCTAGGAATGTTTACACTTGGAGCAAGGCCAGAGCCAAACCCCAAGACTCCACCTTCTGGAATAACAACTCACTATTTGACAAAAATTGTGGAGAAAATTGGAAAATTATATGGCAAAAACTAGGCAATGATCAAAACCTAACTCCCTATACCAAAAGAAGGTCAAAATGGGTTCATAATTTAGACACAAAGGGCAACTCTATAAGCAAACTAGGGAAACAAGGGATAGTCTACCTCTCAGATAGAGAAGGAAGGATTTTATGGTCAAAGAAAAATTAGAGATCATTATGAAATGCAAAATAGAAAATTTTGATTATTTTAAATTTTAAAAGTTTTATATAAACAAAACCAATGTAGATAAGATTACAAGGAAAGCAGAAAACCGGGGGGGGGGAGGGAAGGGGGGAGGAATTTTATACCTAAGAGTCTGATAAAGGCCTTATTTCTAAAATATACAGACAATTGATTTAAATTTATAAGAATACAAGCCATTCTCTAATTGATAATGACTAAAGGATACGAACAATTTTCAGATGAAAAAATTAAAACCATTTTAGTCATGAGAAAAAAATGCTCTAAATCACTATTGATCAGAGAAATGCCAATTAAGACAACTCTGAGATACCACTACACACCTGTCAGATTGGCTAGAATGACAGGGAAAGATAATGCGGAATGTTGGAGGGGATGTGGGAAAACAGGGACACTGATACATTGTTGGTGGAATTGTGAACATATCCAGCCATTCTGGAGAGCAATTTGGAACTATGCTCAAAAAGTTATCAAGCTGTGCATACCCTTTGATCCAGCAGTGTTTCTACTGGACTTATACCCCAAAGAGATACTAAAGATGGGAAAGGGACCCGTGTGGGCAAAAATGTTTGTAGTGGCAAAGAAACTGGAAACTGGGTGGATGCCCATCGGTTGGAGAATGGCTGAATAAATTATGGTATATGAATGTTATGGAATACTACTGTTCTGTAAGAAATGACCAGCGGGATGATTTAGAGAGGCCTGGAGAAACTTACATGAACTGATACTGAGTGAAACAAGCAGAACCAGGAGATCTGTGTACACAGCAACAACAAAATCAATTCTGATGAACTTGGCTCTTTTTCACAATAAGGTGATTCAGCCAATTCCCAGAGTCTTGTGATGGAGAGAGCCGTCTGCACCCAGGGAAAGAACCATGGGAACTGAATGTGGATCACAACATAGCATCTTCACCTTTTTGTTGTTGTTTGCTTGCACTTTGTTTTATTTCTCATTTTTTTCCTTTTTAATCTGATTTTTCTGGTGCAGCATGATAACTGTGGAAATATGTTTAGAAGAATTGCACATGTTTAACAGATATTGAATTACTTGCTTTCTAAGGAAGGGGGTGGGAGGAAGGGAGAGAGAAAACTTTCAAACAAGGTTTTGCAAGGGTCAATGTAAAAAACTATCTTTGCATATATTTTTAAAATAAAAAGCTATTATTCTTTTCAAAAGAAATAAAGTCTCGTATGAATTTAAGTGGAATAAAATGTCAGGTAGGCAACCCAGTAGAGCACTGACTGGGACTAGAATCTGGAAGACTCTTCTTCCTGACTTCAAATGTGGCCTCAGACACTAGTTGTGTGACCCTGGGCAAGTCACTTAACCCAGTTTGCCTCTTTCTTCACCTGTAAAATGAGCTGGAGAAGGAAATGGCAAGTCAGTCCAGGATTTCTGCCAAGAAAACCCCTCAAAAAGTCATGAAGAATCAGATGCATCTGAATGACTAAATGATGCAAGGGAACCAAAAGAATAATTTCCACAGGAACAACATTGTGCAGACCAGCAACTGTGCAAATGTGAAGAACTCTGTCAAGCATGATTCCAGAGGAACCCTGGTGAAGTGTGTTAACTGCCTCCTGGCAGACATTTAGGGATTGAGCCACCATTCTCACTGATTTTGTATGAATATACTTATTATGTATGGTTTTTTGAAGGGGGCTGGGGAGTGATAGAAAATTGAGAGAGTATTGGGAACAGTGCTAATGTTCCCAAAGAGTCCATCAATGCACAGAAGAGAGTTTACAAGGAGATGTAAAAAAGTAGGACAGCTTAGAAACTTGAGTGAAAGTATTTTCCCCCCAAAGTTTTATGCAAACATGACAATTCCATTCACGAATTTATATCACAACATATGCTTTTTATTAATTTTTGTCAAGCTCAGAAAGAAAATAGATCTTTTTTTTAAATAAAGCCTCCCTTCAAGAATGAGGGCACTAGCCCTTCCAAAACAGTAGTATCTATTTCCAGGTACATCTTGGTCCAGGTACAGCCCTACCTCTATTCTTTTGGAAAGATAAAGCAGCTTGAGAGAGCAAATTTTCAAGGGAAAAAACTCCAGGAATCAAAGTCAGAGGTATCCCTAGTGTCCTAGACTGGGCCTGACTCAAGTCAGTCCACCAGTAGTTTAGGTCTGATAATGGAACAAAATCAGTCTTTCATAGGTCATTTGGTACTACACAAATGAATGATTTTGTCATAGTCAGGAAAGGGTATTAGAAAGAGATATGCATCAGGGACACCTTGCATTGATTCAGCTGAGTGCAGCACCCTTGCCAGAATTACTTATCTTGTTCTGCCACACAAGCCTCAGGGAGAAGCTTCTGGTCTTTATTTATACTCACGTGACCAGAAAGTTATGTTAATGGCCTATGAGTTTTAAGGTTGGTTTTAATACCTTTCAAAGGAAAAACTAGCCTAATGTGAGAGAGGGTTTGAAATACTGCTCCCATAAGAATTCATTATTTGAGAAAAACTGCTGGGATAACTGGAAATTAGTACGTCAGAAATTAAGCACTGACCCACACTTAACACCGTATACCAAGATAAGATCAAAATGGGTCCATGATCTAGGCATAAAGAATGAGATTACAAATAAATTAGAGGAAGACTTGTGGAGGAGAAAGAAATCTGTGACCAAAGATGAACTAGAGAACATCATTGATCACAAAATAGAAAAATTTAATTATATCAAATGAAAAAGCCTTTGTACAAACAAAACTAATGCAAACAAGATTAGAAGGGAAGCAACAAACTGGGAAAACATCTTCACATATAAAGACCTCATTTCCAAAATATATAGAGAATTGACTCTAATTTATAAGAAATCAAACCATTCTCTAATTGATAAATGGTCAAAGGATATGAACAGAAAATTTTCAGATGATAAAATTGAAACTATTTCCACTCATATGAAAGAATCTTCCAAATCACTATTGATCAGAGAAATGCAAATTAAGACAACTCTGAGATACCACTACACGCCTGTCAGACTGGCTAAGATGACAGGAAAAAATAATGATGAATGTTGGAGGGGATGCGGGAAAACTGGGACACTGATGCATTGTTGGTGGAGTTGTAAACGAATCCAACCATTTTGGAGAGCAATCTGGAATTATGCCCCAAGAGTTATCAAACTCTGCACACCCTTTGATCCGGCAGTGCTACTACTGGGCTCATACCCCAAAGCGATATTAAAGAAGGGAAAGGGACCTGTACGTGCCAAAATGTTTGTGGCGGCCCTGTTTGTAGTGGCTAGAAGCTGGAAAATGAATGGATGCCCATCAATTGGAGAATGGCTGGGTAAATTGTGGTATAGGAATATTATGGAATATTGTTGTTCTGTAAGAAACGACCAGCAGGATGATTTCGGAAAGGCCTGGAGGGACTTACATGAACTGATGCTGAGTGAAATGAGCAGGACCAGAAGATCATTATATACTTCAACAACAATACTGTATGAGGAGATATTCTGATGGAAGTGGATTTCTTCGACAAAGAGAAGATCTAACTCAGTTTTAATTGATCAATGATGGACAGAAGCAGCTACACTCAAAGAAAGAACACTGGGAAATGAATGTAAACTGTTTTTGTTTTTCTTCCCAGGTTATTTTTCCCTTCTGAATCCAATTCTCCCTGTGCAACAAGAGAACTGTTCGGTTCTGCACACATATATTGTATCTAGGATATACTGCAACCTATTTAACATGTAAAGGACTGTTTGCCATCTGGGGGAGGGGATGGAGGGAAGGAGGGGAAAAATCGGAACAGAAGTGAGTGCAAGGGATAATGTTGTAAAAAATTACCCTGGCATGGGTTCTGTCAATAAAAAGTTATTATAAAATAAAATAAAAATAAAATAAAATTTAAAAAAAGGAAAAAAATAAAATAAAATAAAAGACTGCTCCCACCACATCCAAGAAAGTATGGACCTATAGAGTTACATTCTTGTCCTGCCTGAAATTTACCATTTCAGACTACCCCCACTGGGAAACACTCAGCTTAGAGACAACAGAATCTGGAGAAGTGTTTCCTCCAATGCTGGGACCAATCAAGCACAGGGTAAGGGATACACACAACACCATGTCCCTTCCTACCCTAGATCCCCAGAACAATTCAAACGTGGCTCTCTTGTCTGATCTTCCTACTCATGGCCTTGGGAAAGTAGGCGAAGGTCATCAAGACAAGACAGCTGTAGCCACACAAGCACAGCCTTGTCCCCTCTTTCTCCAGTTCTCCATCTCCAAAGTCTTTCCATGGACAGGGGCTGAGGTCAGGCCTGTCAGCTTTGGGTCCAATAGACAAGGAAGCTTCTCCCTCAACATTCAGTTACTGTACTTGCCTCTTAACCGCCACCCCTGACTTCTTCCTCTGAGGAACTCAGTCTTTTGCTAGGGGTTCTTTTACTCTCCTGTCATTGGACACATCGCCCACCTTTATTCTAGAAGGTACTATTATTAAGTAGCAGGGCCAGAATTTGAACTAAGCCCCTCTCGAATATAAGCGCCCTACCAAGAACAGAAAGATACTATGGAGTCTGATAGTAGATCAGGTTAAAGAGATTCTATCCTATCCTAAATGCAATAGGGATCAAAAAGAGCATTGAGCAGCTAAGTGCCATGAAAAAATGACATTCTCCCAACTCTACTTCTCTCAGCACAAGAAGGCCCTTGAGATTTGGGATAGCACTGTTACAAAAAGCACACACAATCACTGGGAAATTCTGTAGGCTAATAGTTAAACAAGTTTTGCACTGCATCATCCATCAAAAAAGCGCTCCTAACTACTGGGTATCTATCAGGGTTATTTCAATTTTCCCTGTTCTTCTATCTACTGAGCTGACTGTCTTCCCAAGCCTTTGTTCTGACTCCCAGAAAGGCCTGAGTAATTCAAGCATTACTAAAGGAATCAATTTGACAAATCAGTCAGTTGCTCCCAGCTCATGTGTGAGGCTCAAGTTAGTGTTCATATACAAACGGAGTTAATCTTGCATTGCCCAATATTTTGATCAAAATATAGGCAGGTGCAAAAGGAGCTTTTGAAATTGAAATTAAATAGGGACTTGCAAGATGATTAAACTCACTTTCAGTTTCTTAGGAGTTTGTGAGTTTTTTTAAATTCCAATATTCCCTTATTACATGACTTAGCAGATGGCAATGTACCTTGCATGAGTCTTGCTATGTTTGTACAGAAATTAACATTCATTTACTTCATAAAACAAAGTAAAGGAACCTGCAAATGGGATAGAGCAGTAATGGAACCGGCAATGTCTGGATCCCAGTTCCATGTGTCCCTAGCTGTGTGATCTGGTCAAGGTATAACCATTGTGTGTTTCAAACTGCTCTCCAGGATTTACCTTCTACGTCACAAAGGGGTCACCATCTGGCTTGGTGAAGAGAGTTTCCACGCATAATTCCAACATACTAATGACATCAAAGATAAAATACTGTAAATTCTATCAGAACTCACCTTGGCTTAGGGAATGCAGGCTTCAATCTAACCACTGGCCCTCTATTAATAGGAATAAACACCACCAATATATGTATCTGTAGCTAAGGAGGAAAAAAATCTAGAAAGAAAGCAAGACTGTCAATGAACAGCCCATAAGTACAGGACACATACCTATTACTTCTCTGTGTATCTCCTTTAACACCCAACACAAGGCTTTGTATGGCGCAAGAACCCCACAAATGGGTCCTGAATTCAGTAAGTTTAACCAGGAAATGGGGATGGGGAGAACTCTCATGAGATAACAGAGATCTGTAGATAAAAATAAAGGATTGTTGCAGTTTCTTTTAAACATGGTGCTTTCAAAAGTTCATGGTCATTACATATATGCACACATACATATATGCATATATATAAGTATATACACATATGTATATACACACACCTATATGCATGCATGCATTAGGATGAGCAAGCAGAGGCCAATGAAAAGAAATCAGTCTGCTTTTACAAGCTAGAATTAGGAGTTATTTCTCAGCCATTCATTAAATGGCTAAAGAGAACATGGTTTTTGCACAGCTTTCAGCCTGGCCTGCTACAATAGCCTCCTAATCACCTCCTTGCTTTTTGACTCTCCCCACTGTGACACATCTTCCAATGCTGAGTTTCTTCAGGTGTGCATTTGTCCATGTCACCTTCTGACTCAAACTGCAACAGTTTCCTTTTTCTTCTAGGATTAAAATACAGGCTCCTCTGTTTAGCCCTCAAAGCCTTCGACTACAACCCGGTCTCTCCTGACTTCCCAGGCTCAGTAGAAATGATTCCCCTCTCTTCCTGCCCTCTACTTCAAATTTCCCTTCTTATTAGTCCTTGGGCGCTGGTGCTCCATCTCCCACTTTGGGGCCTTTGTCTAGGCAGTTCCTCCATACCTGGAATGTACTCCTCCCCATCCCAAAATCCCTTAACTTCAGTGCTCCAAATCCCCTCTCCCAGCATGCCTGCACACAAGCAGAGCAAATGATCCTCTGCTATCCCCCCACACCAAATGAACACGCCACCAACAAAGTTTATCTGTCAGGTAGGGGAGTTACAGCATGGACCAATAATTCATTCTAATCTAAAAGCTGAAATATTTTAGTTTTGGTCATGTGAAGACTCAGATTTGCACCAACAACTCCAAACGTGAGTCTGATGTGGCAGAGTCTAAAGCCGGTGGTACCTTGTGCCCCTACATACTCATGGAGAGCCAGGCAGCAGAAAATTTGATCCCAGGTACAATGACTTCTTAAAGGACAAGTGGACTCCAATTTCCCCTCTCAGAAGGCATTGCACCACTCTGTATGAAGCCTTCCCAAATTAGCAGCTTTGTGGATTAATGTAATGAAAAAAATTGCCGGTTGTCATTTTTCTGCGCATAGAAAATTTGGGCTGTTAATGAAAGAGTGAGCCATTTTCCATCCGAGGAACAGAGTCTCTAATTTTGAAAACGCTATTATTTCATTAACATTTTGTTTCAATATTAACCATTTGAAGGATACGCTACAAGCCAGAACTCCATGGTTTTGTTTTGGAGTTAGGATTATCCCAGATGGGGAGAAGCTGGCCAACTCTGCCAAGTGAAAGTTAACGGGGTCTACTTGCTGAGCTTTCACTCTCGTACCTGTACAAGGACAAAGACACTCAACCTTTGGGAGTCCCGGGGTCGTTCATTTTCGAGGGACATGTTCCATAAGCTTTAAAAAGCAGCCCAAAAACCATTTGGTATTGGAAAAGGTTAGGTTCACAAGACAGAATAGTCAACTATAGCAATCTAGTGTTTGACAAACCCAAAGCCCCTAACTTCTGGGAAAAGAATTCATTATTTGATAAAAACTGCTGGGATAATTGGAAATTAGTATGGCAGAAATTAGGCACGGACCCACACTTAACACCATATACCAAGATAAGATCAAAATGGGTCCGTGACCTAGGCATAAAGAACGAGATTATAAATAAATTAGAGGAACATAGAATAGTTTCTCTCTCAGACTTGTGGAGGAGAAAGAAATTTGTGACCCAAGATGAACTAGAGACCATTACTGATCACAAAATAGAAAATTTTGATTACATCAAATTAAAAAGCCTTTGTACAAACAAAACTAATGCAAACAAGATTAGAAGGGAAGCAACAAACTGGGAAAACATCTTCACAGTTAAAGGTTCTGATAAAGGCCTCATTTCCAAAATATATAGAGAACTGACTCAAATTTATAAGAAATCAAGCCATTCTCCAATTGATAAATGGTCAAAGGATATGAACAGACAATTTTCAGAGGATGAAATTGAAACTATTACCACTCATATGAAAGAGTGTTCCAAATCATTATTGATCAGAGAAATGCAAATTAAGACAACTCTGAGATACCACTACACACCTGTCAGATTGGCTAAGATGACAGGAAAAAATAATGATGAATGTTGGAGGGGATGCGGGAAAACGGGGACACTGATGCATTGTTGGTGGAGTTGTGAACGAATCCAACCATTCTGGAGAGCAATCTGGAATTATGCCCAAAAAATTATCAAATTGTGCATACCCTTTGATCCAGCAGTGTTTCTATCGGGCTTATATCCCAAAGAAATACGAAAGAAGGGAAAGGGACCTGTATGTGCCAAAATGTTTGTAGCAGCTCTGTTTGTAGTGGCTAGAAACTGGAAAATGAATGGATGCCCATCAATTGGAGAATGGTTGGGTAAATTGTGGTATATGAATGTTATGGAATATTATTGCTCTGTAAGGAATGACCAGCAGGATGAATACAGAGAGGACTGGCGAGACTTACATGAACTGATGCTAAGTGAAATGAGCAGAACCAGGAGATCATTATACACTTCGACAACGATATTGTATGAGGACATATTTTGATGGAAGTGGATTTCTTTGACAAAGAGACCTAACTGAGTTTCAATTGATAAATGACGGACAAAAGCAGCTACACCCAAAGAAAGAACACTGGGAAACGAATGTGAACTATCTGCATTTTTGTTTTTCTTCCTGGGTTATTTATACTTCTGAATCCAATTCTCCATGTGCAACAAGAGAACTGTTCGGTTCTGCAAACATATATTGTATCTAGGATATACTGCAACATATCCAACATTTAAAGGACTGCTTGCCATCTAGGGGAGGGGGTGGAGGGAGGGAGGGGAAAAAAATTGGAACAGAAACAAGTGCAAAGGATAACATTGTAAAAAAAAATTACCCTGGCATGGATTCTGTCGATATAAAGTAATTAATAAATAAAAATTTAAAAAAAAAATAAAGAAAAAAGAAAAAAAAGCAGATGGAGAACTTCCAGACATGAGAGTCAGGAGATAGAGCACTGTATATGAGGATATGACACATTCTTCTACCAGAGTACTCATTGGCCACAAATATTTTTTAGTGGAAGGTAGCTGATAAATATACTTACTGATATAAAAGTTGTTACCACTAAAAAAAAAAAAAAAGCAGCCCAAAGAGGAGCAGTGATTATAGTTTCCAACTGCGTCATTCACAGAAGTGGGCCACTAGAGGAGAGAAGAGGTAGTGGTAGGTCCAGAAGTCTCTTTGTAAGTTTCTGCCCTTCCTGGTCAACAGAACACATGGGCCAGAAAAACTCTGAGACTGGCAAACAGATGTTCTCTGAAAGGGTCCCTGAGCTTCTTTGGAGAAGTCAAATGTTTAATAAGGAATGGGGAGAAAAATTCATTAACTAGGAGCAACGTGATTCAATATACACTTTGGAGTATCTTTTACACATTTTTTCTAACCACAGCTTTGTTTTAAAACTTAGAAATTTGACCCGAGTAGCAGCCATGAGCAGAATCAACTTGTTAAAATCAGGGCTGATCTGAACATCACTATACAAAGTACAACTAAAAATTTCTTTAAATTTCAGTTGTGTCCCTTGAGCGGCAAGTCCCCGGCTTAACTCTTCTGTATGAGGAGGATGGGGAGACACATGCAGTAGGTGGGGGGGGGGCTTTTTTCTTTTTTCAGAATTTCTATCTTCCCGATTCCTTGCACATTTGGGCCCATATGCCAGGGAGCACAGAGCCCCTGGTGAGTGTTCCGTACAGCCAAACAATCAATTCTAGCCATTCCTAGGTCAGGCTCTCCTTGTTGTGTGCCTCCTGCCAAGTTCTGCAGCTTGCCTTCCCCCCACCCCCACCACAGCCCAGGCATCCCCAGGGAATACCGGGCTAGCCAGCCATCGAGTGGGGAAAAGGGCTCCAGAGCCTGCATAAGCATTCCCCTCAGCAATCACAGCTACAAGACAGCCTTGATTTCATCCCACAGAAAGAATGTAAAACACAAGAATGAGTGGGCAGGCGTCCATGGCGGTGTACACATACAGATTCCTTCATTCCCTAGCTGGTGTGTCCTGCACCTTCCTCCTCGGGGACCTCCACAATCCTCCAGACTCACAGCGCCACCCTGTGGTTCAGACTGCTTGTGCCGAAAAGCAAAAGCACTTGGGGTTACTAGAAAGACAACCATTTGCCTTCCAGGGAGGCCCCAGCTTCTTAAGACCCTGAATTTGTACTTTAAGAGTCTGGCACTCCCTAAAAAGGAATTGGGAGTTCCAGGGGGCTAGAGGGGCTCTCTCTTTCCCACTAGGTCTGGGCCATTTGAATACACACAACAGAGGAGGAGCTCATTCCCCTACATTGTTGCTCTGTATGTAGGTCACCACTCCTCCAGATCAGGTACCACTTGCTTGCACCTAGGCCCCCCGAATGCCCGATAAGGATGTCTCATTTCTCTTACAGCTTTCCCTCGACTGCTACCGCTACCTCCTCTCAGGCCGACCGACTGTACCACTGCCTTGTCATGACCACCATGGATGGGGGAACGCTGTTGAAAGTCACTGCCGTGCCAATGGTGGAAGCACGGTCCCTCGGAGACTAAAGTGTGCTTTAAGGGCTCTGGCCTGCACTATGTTCTATCAGGATCTCCCAGAGCTTGTACTAGATGGGTTTCCCCCTTACATAGACATGCAACTCAGACCTATAATAGTCTGATTCACCAAATCAGCCCCAATCAATGCCAGGACTTAATCAGTGGGAATGTTCACACCTAAGAAGAGAACATAATTAAAGCTCCAAATTATGGCCTTTGACTCAGACTCCCATACAAGAATAACAAAGCTCCAATAACAGCAACACACCCCAAGAGACTTTTCTTTTCTCAAAGAACTTCATATTCTTTTATTTTAATCAGAGCTAGTCTTGGAGCTAAAAAAGATCCAAGTTAAATTTCTTCCTCAGACACTTACCAGCATTCCCCTCAGCAATCGCAACTACAAGATAGCCTTGTGACCTAAAGAAGTAACAATTTCTGTTTCAAATTCCCCATTTGTCAAATGAGGATACTAATAGCACTCATTTTGCAAAGTTGTGGAGATCAAACAAAATAATTCAGATGAAGCACCTCATCAGTCTAAAAATATTATGTAAGTACTAGTTATCATTACTCCTTCCTTCCTGCAACAAGCATTTAAGTCCCTGCTATGAGCCAGGCAGAAAGGTATTGAATTAACACCTGAGTTCAAGTCCATCACTTCCTGTGTGACCTTAACCACATGGCTTAACTTCTTAGGTCTCCAAGGCCTAAGTCTGCTGAAGAGTCACCAGTCAATATCAATACAAGCGGTTCCCTGAGTCACGGAGACTACAACTGCAGCCAAAGACAACAAAAACCGAAAAAACCAAAAGGCCAATGGTCCCTGCCTTGAAGGAGCTTCCATTTTCTTGGAATGAAATAAATTGAGGACAGATAAGTCAATGCAAAAGACAAATGGTTATTTCAGAAGGGGAGAGCACTACTCATGTGGGAAGTCAAGATAAAGTTCAGGCAGGAGGCGGCACTTGAGCAGGGCCCCAAAGGAAGGCAGAGATTCTGAAAGATAGGCGTGATGTGGAATAATATCCCAGGTACAGGGGTGACATAAAAAATACTAAATTTAGTACTTTAACATATTTAACATGTATTGGTCTACCTGCCATCTAGAGGAAGGGGAAGGAGGGGAAAAGTTGGAACAGAAGGTTTTGCAAGGGTCAGTGTTGAAAAATTACCCATGCATATGTTTTGTAAATAAAAAGGATGAAGAAGAAGAAAGAAGAAGGAAGAAGGAAGAAGAAGGAAGAAGAAGGAAGAAGAAGGAAGAAGAAGAAGAAGAAGAAGAAAAAGAAGAAGAAGAGGAGAAAACAGAGGTGAATGTTGAAAATTATCCCTGCATGTGTCTTGAAAATAAAAAGCTTAATAAAAAATGTTTTAAAGAAAAAAAAAGAATACTAAATTTGTACAAAAAACAATATACCCCCTTGGCTGCAATGCCATGGAGGGGAAGTAATATGTAATAAGCCTAGAAATGTGGGTTAAGGCCAGATTGTGAAGGGATTTAAATGCTAAACAGAAGATTTTAAATTGAATTCTAGAGGTAATTAGAAACTACTTGAGTTTACTAAGCAGATGAGCAGCACAGTCAGACAATCCTGTACGAATATCCACTGGGCAGTGGTATGGATGGGCAATTGGACAAGAGAGAGCAGGGAGGCAAGAAGACCAAGAAGGAAGCTATTGTGATAGATTAAAGGTTAGCAAGCTAGCATAGGTCACTACTGTCATAGCTTTTAGTCCTTTATTTTAATGGCCCATTTGGAGTTCAGTTTTAAAAGGATAAAATCGGTGAAAGGGAAATCTCAACATCTGGGCCACCAAAGCTTGGCCACAACCTTTCAAGGGCAATGAAGTCAACTTGCTTTGTTAATAAACTCTGATTGACCATTTTTGGGACTGGACCCTAGGTTCACTATATCATTCTGCAGCTGCCATTTTATGAATCAACTCTCCTTTCAGCTCTATTACATATCCTTCAAATGGGGTGTCTACCATTTCTAGGACCCAATTCTCCTCTTTCCCAAAGACTTATCCCATCCATTTCTCTCTCGCTATGACCCTGAAGGACAGTCTCCTCTCTTCTCCCTTGTGATCTCTTGCAAAACTACACCAGGTACAGGACGGTACACACAAACAAGTTTTTCTCATTAAAAAAAAATTAAATCCCCCCTCCTGATCAGCAGTCTTCCATCTCCAATTGTTTGAAACCTTGAAATGGCCATATGTCTTAAAATCAATGTTTAAAACAGAATTCATTGTCTTTCCTTCCAAGCCTTCCCTCCAGACTTCTCACCTTATTAAGGTCAGGTATATGCCATCCTCCCAGTCACTCAGACTCACAACCTGATGGTCATCCAGGACTCATTCTGTCTTCTATTTGTTGCAAATCCAGTCCATTTTTTCTTCTTAACATCTTGTTATTTTCCACTTCTCTCCTGTGTCATTACTCTCACCCTGGTTTAGGCCCCCAGGACCTCATGTTTGGACTATTGAAATAACCTGTGGCTTAATCTCCCAATCTCTCTTCTCTTCCCATTTCAGTTTATTCTCCGTTCCACTGTCAACATGACCTCCCTAAAATGCTGATCTGATCATATTACACATATACTCCCATTCGATCAACCCCAACAAGCTCCTTATAGCCGTCAGGTTCAAGTACACTATCCTAGGTTTGATATTCAAAGCCTTTGGTAAACTGGCCCCCTAAGGTATCTTCCTTTCCTATATAGATTCTGCCATCCAGAGCCACCAGCTTTCTGACTACCCTTCCCACAAGGCCCTTCATTCTCTTGACTCTAGGCATTTGCATTGACCATGATCCATGCCTAGAATTCTCCCCTTCTTTTCTCAGTCTCTTAATTTCCCAGAATTTCTTTAGTTTCCAGCTAAAATATGATATTCTCTAAGTTTTTCCCTAATTTTTCATGCTAATAACTTCCTTCTGTTGCTATCTCTAGTTTATCCTGTATCTTCTTTGTTCATAGGAACCTCCTTCATGATACAGGATTTGAAAGCAGGGACTGTGTATTTGCCTTTCTTTATATGCCCAAGAGTCATGTCTAACTTTTTCCTTTTTCCTTCTTCAAGCCTGGCACATAGTTTCTTACTGACCAACAGTGATTTCTCCCTCTAGTTCTATGACATGCATAGAATCCCAGAACCTCAGCATATAAAGGGATGTCTGCAGTCTTATAGTCCAACCCATACCTGAAGTAGGAATCCTATTGGCCACCTCCCAAATGTGATCAAAGGACATTCGTTTAGTCTAAGGCCTTCATTTGTGACCACGTGCTGGCTCCTAGTGATTACCACCTTCTTATGATACATCCTATGATTAGTTCAGAGACAATATCAAGCTGACCATTAGGCAATTTCAGTATTCTATCTTGTACTTTCTTCCTGAAAATAGAGACAGCATCTGTCCATCTCCAGCTTCTTGGCACCCCTGCCTTTTTTTGTTTCCTCAAAGATTTATGACAGGGGTTCTGGGATTACATCTGCAAATCCTCAGTATTCAGGGATATAATTCACGTGAGCCTGGACTTGGACTTCTTTCAAGTCGCTAGGTATTCCCCTACCATCACTCATCTAACTTTGATTTCAACAGCTCCCCTCCATGTTTGATTTTCCCCCCATTTCAGAATGAGCATCATTATCTTCAAAAGAAATGACATGAGCACAAGAATTAGCAAGTTGGTCCTACCTGGAATTTTACTAAGTTAAATTATATTTCAGAAAGTAACTACAACTTGACTGAAGACTATCTCAATTTCTTATCTTCCAGCAGAGTTAGCCTTTCAGGTAGACAGAGAAAAGTCAAGTTACCTCATCATGTGCTTTAGAGAATTCCTGGCTTCCCTTCAATCCTGTCCCACTTCAAAGAACAACGCTTCAATTTCAACCAAGCATCCACTTAGTTTAATAGCATCGTCTTTAGAGATAGTTTCGTTCCCTAGGGTGAACGAATGGAGAGCTGTCAGTCATTTACACCTTAGTATAAATTACTTTAAGCAGCTCCTTGCCTTCTAGCTGAGGACTAACCCATTCAAGGAAAGGCAGTTTTAATGGGGGTGGGCATGAAGGGGAAGAGTCAGAATGGCAGGAGAGCTCATTTTAAAGCTTAGAGCACTGCATGGGGCATATATAGCTTAGAAACACAGCATTCCCATTTCAATATAAAACTGCATCTCCAGGGTTATTTTATTCTGAGAATCTAGGCTTCAGATTTTTCAAAGCCTAGAAATGAATAGGATGAAATAAATGAGTTTTCCTTCACCTGCGTCAAGAACCACTGAACATCTGCTGAGCCTCCTTGGCCATCAGCTTTGCTGAAACAGGAAGAACACACATCAGGACTATTTGTAAGAAAGCTTCAAACATCAATTGAAAAACATGTGATTATCTTTCCAGAGAGATCATCAAGTCCCAGTGTTGGCAAGCTGTGTTCACCAAAGCCTGAACAAAAGCGAGGTTTTGCATGTAATTAAGTGCTCATGGAGTGAGAGAAAATGTACATCCAAGAAGCAGGAATAATCTAGAAGCTTGGAAAATACTGAATATAATGAAAACCTGTGCCCAAGCGGGAAACTTGCTAAGCCCCTAGTAAATCTCCCTAAGCAAGGTTCCCTGCTTACCTGGTTTTCTTTTCAAAGTCCCTTGCAAAATGGCATGTTGGGAGGATATAATAAATTTTGTCTTTATATTTCTATTACTAGCCGGAAGACTGTTATTAATGTGGTAATATACAACCCCTAAGAACCAAGCCATTTTGGGACCCGTGATAATTCTTTGCTTGAATTATGGCCAAATTCCTGCTCATAAAAGTGCTGTTGACAATGCAGAGTACATGGGTTATTTTGCTATTCAATATCCCAGTGCCAGCTTTGGGAATTCTCTGCTCTGTTTCCGATGCCTGATTTAACCCCATCAGTCACTGAGGTAGTGACAGTCTGTGTTTATCATCTGTTGACTAGGTGCTGCCTCCTTAGTGATGTCATTTCTGCAGACAACAATTCGTCCTTCCAAGGCTGTGAATGGGGGCTAGGAAAAAGAAGGAAGTTGCTATGGGAGCCAGGTTCTTAAAACTTAATGAAAGTGGCCCAAATCCAAGATGGCAGGGGTGGCCACTGGCTCAGACTTTCTGGTGATTACATTCTGAGGATATTACAAAGACTTTATGCATAATGGACATAAATATCCCTTTACAATCCATCAGATATGCATGGAAAATGGCCTCTATCAAGGAGCCACAAGCCTCAACACATTTGATAGCAATTCAGCCTAGTGGAGCCCACCATCAGCCTGGAGGAAGGCAAATGCCGAATAAGGATAGAATACTGTATAGAGCCTGAAACAAAACCTGCAGCAGAGTTTTGAAACCCTTTATAAAAAGTAAAAGTAGGGGGGCAAGGTTAAAAAATGATTTACAAATAAACCTGCCCCAGCAAAATGGTGAGGGCTTTTTCTTGGTGGCAGCAGTTATTCAACTGGGACCCTCCATCACTGCTGTAACTTCCAATTATCCAAACACACATTAAAAGCTGCTATAAGCTGCTCTCAGAGGTGGCTTGATGGCTGTGATTAATTACCAGCCAGTTACTGCTACTTCTCACATTACGGCAGGCCGGCACTTATAAGAGCTATTTGTAAATTGTCAACATGAACTGGGGTAGCCAATCAGAAAAGTGTGCATAGGATTCAAGTAATTACAACATCACAATTGTGCCTAAGATATGATGCAGTGATTGAGGACTTGCCAGGAGGCTCACTGGGAAGTAAATACACACACACACACACATGTATGTGTGTATGTATATGTATACATACATACACACATGTGTGTATACACATACATGTATATACACGTGTATATATACACGTGTGTGTGTGCGTGTGTGTGTGTATAGCCAATACGTTCTTGCCCCTGCATTTGTTCTGCAAGGGATCACTCAGCCACAAGCAGATTTAGTGGAAATATTTGACATGACTTTGGCTTTCTTTTGTTCCATTAAGATTAATGCTAGAGACTTCTGCGTAAGATACAGAGCAACACACTGCCCAAAAAGACAGGTAAGTTCCACCAAAGTCAATAGTGACTTAAAAAAAAAACTATACTCAAACAGCTACCTGTATCTCAGGTAGACACAAGGAGACATCTGGGAGCTCGTAGGCACCAAGGAATTGGCTGAGCCAAGGAGCTAGGGCAAGTATAGTCCTCCAGGGACATTCAGTCCAGGCCAGAAGCACTCTCAGGACTCAGTGGGAGTCTGTACTAGTTCTGTGTACCAAAGATTAGTAAAACCAGATCACTTTAAAAAGACACCTTTATACCCAACATCTAAAGTAATTCTTGAGAAGGAAAAAAGAAATGTTCAATGACGAAGTTTCAAGGCAGTAACCTCAGAGCTCTGACACCCCAGGAAGATCAAAGCCTTGCAGCAAGGGAATCCCAAGGTGCTCAAATGCTTCGAGGGTCCCACAACCTAGATTCAAGGACAGGAGCCACTCAAACTCCTGATGAAAGAGCAGTCTTCAATTTGGACAGTTTAGACCTAAAGGGGAAATCAAAGTTTTCAGCATGAGAAGCCACAACTGCCACCTGAGACCTGCCAGCACTTTGTGCACAGATGCCAGCAACAGAACCTAAGACAACTTATATTGTGGTAAAACCTAAGTATAGAAGTAGTCAGAGCTTGGCTGTGACAAAAAGTCTCAATTAGGGAAGGCTAGAGATAAGACCAAATAGAAAAAAAGACACTAATGATAGAGGAATTGTATGGATTCAAGACTCAAAACTATAAGAAAAGAGCAATTACTGGCAGAGCCTCAGATAAAGGTCCGGCTTTTCAACAAGATCTACCAGAATTCTTGAGTGAGAAATGAAGAAAGAGATGAAAAAGGAATGAGAACTTGGGAGGTGAGGAGGGAAGACTTGGAAAGAGAGGTTAGTTCAAGAGTTGCAATGCCCAAATAATGGATTCTATGAAAAGTAGAATGGACAAAAGAAGGCAATGATATGTCATGATAAGAAATAATAGAACAAATTCAAAGGACTAGAAAAACAGAAGGTATCATAAGGTATTGAAAAAACTGACCTAGAGAACAAGTCAAAGAGAAATAGTCTAAGAATAATAAGGTTACCTGAAAACTATGACAAAAAAAAAAAAAAAGCTGATCAGTACTACATTTCAGTGTACAGCTAAGTTGCATTGTGGATAGAGTGCTGGCCCAGGAGTCGGGAGGACTCGAGTTCAAATTCAGCCCCAGACACCTGTAAGCTATGCGATTTTGGGCAAGTCATTTCACCATTTACCTCAGTTTTGTCATCTGTTAAATGAGCTGGAGAAGTATATGTCTAGTAACTCCAGTATCTGTGTCAAGAAAACCCACAAGAGGGATCACAAAGAATCAGACATGAAAGAAAAATATCTTAACAACACTTTATTTCAATGTATCATAAATGAAAATTTATTAGAACCAAAGAGTACAGTGGGGAAAAAAAAGAATCCACTATTTACCTTCTAAATGAAAACTCAAAATGAGAAGTGACAGGAATACAAAATCTAGAGCTTTCAAATCAAGAAACATCTACTGTAAATACCAAGAAAGAACGAACTCGAGTACCAAGGGATCAGTCAGGATCACACAAAACATGACAGCTATTACTACAAAGGAAAGATGAGATTATAATATGATATTCCAAAATGCAAAAGACGAAAGCTTACAACTAAAAAACAAAAGCACCTTATCTTACCTAGATAAGCTGTGTGCAATCTTACATGGGGTAATTAATGAAATAGGAGACTAGAAGTAAACACACATGTGCATTTACATATACAACCCCCCCTCCCACAAAAAAATCCCACAAAACAGAACAAGAAAAAAAGAAATTCTGAGGCTTTCATTCAACACCAAAATTGAAATTCTGAAGACCAAAACAAAAGCCAAAAAAAAGCAAACTACTGAATTAAATGATTTAGAGCAAATTTTTTTAAAAGCACAACAAAATAATTTGATTTTTCAAAGAAAAAAATCAAATTATCAATATCAAAAAAGTAAAAGCATATACAACAAATGAGGAAAACCAGAGGGGATTATCATAAATCATGTTATACAACTATATGACACAAAAGCCAACTTAAATGAAATTAATCTTCCAAAATATAAAATACATAGACTAAAAGAGAGAAATAAAAAATCTAAATAACTGAATCTCATGAAAAGAAATTGAATAAGAAACGCTTAGAGGAAAATAAAACCCAGAGGACTAAATGGATTTACAAGTGAATTCTATCAAATATTCAAGGACTAATTAATTCTAATTTTATATAAACTCTTTTCAAAAAAATAGAAAAGAAGGAATCCTACCAAATTTCTTTGATGATATAAATATGACCTTGATACCTAAATAGAGGACCAAAACAGAAAAAAAAACCATATATTAACATTTCTAAAGAATACTGATGCAAAAATTTAAGTATAAGATTTAACATATCTTTTTTAAACACTACAAATATTACACATTATAAACAAGTTGAAGTTAGGCCAGAAATTTGACCATGGTTCAATATTAGAGAAACTATGAACAAAACACACTGTATTAAGAAGAACAAAAATCATCATTATATCAATAGATGGAAAAGCTTTTAGCAAAATATAACACCCATTTCTTTAAACATACATGTGCTCACATTTGCAAACACACACAAACAAGAAATCTTAGGAACAAATGGATTTTTCCTCAATATGAGAAATAGTCTATCTGAAATAAAGAGCTAGCACTACATGCAATGGGTGAACTGGCAGTGTAAGATGCAGAGGAAAGCAACAATGTACCTACCACCATAATTTGCGTCTAGCTAGTATTTTTACCACAAAAGCAATGAGACAAACAAAAACAAAAACCTGAGGTGATAAGTATGAGCAAAGAGGAAACAAAATGATGGGTTTTGACATATGATATGATTTTTTTTAAAGAACCCTTGAGAAACCAAAAATTACTTGAAAAAATAACTTCAGCAAAATTGCAAGATGTAAAATAAACCCACAGAAATTATAAGCTAAAACACAGAAAAAGATAGAAAGAGAAATTCCAATTAAACAATTGCAAAGCATATGAAATACTTGAGTCTAGCAAGACACTTAAAAGAAACTATATAGATAAAACTCTAAAACAATTTATTGAAATAAAGACACAAACCTAACTGGAGAAATATTAACTGCTGATGGATATGCTAAGCTAATATAATAAAAATGACCACATTACTTAAATGAATTTACTTATTCAGTGCCATACCAATCAAAATTACAAAGGATTACTTTACAGAGCTAGAAAATTAAAAAGGAAATTCATCTGGAGTAATGAAAGGTCAAGAATTTCAAAGGAAACAATGGAGGGGAAAGTAGGAAGGAAGGGGGCCTCACAGTATCAGATCTCAAAATTGTATTATAAAGTAGTAACCATAAAAATGATTTGATCCTGGTTAAGAAAACAAAACAACAAACAAAAACAGTGGTTGATCAATGGAATAGATTAGGTAGCCAACACACAGAAGCAAACACGCCTAATAACCTAGTACTTAATAAACTCAAAAAAACCTATTTAGAAGGACAAGGAGTCACTGAGAAAAACTGGTCAGAACACCAGACAGTGGGGCAGAAATAAGGTTGAGAAGCAGCATTATATATAATAAGCTACAAAAGACTGACTTTTTATATTGGAAGTCACTTCATTTAAAAAATGAAAATTTAGGTATATAAAATATATAAGCATAGTAATTACCACTGTTCTGTCATTTCATTTATGTCCAACTCTATATGACCCCATTTGGGGTTTTCTTGGCAAAGATACTGGAATAATTTGGCATCTACTCCAGCTCATTTGACAGATGAGGAAATTGAGGTAAAGGGGGTGATGTGACTTGCCCAGGTCACACAGATATTAAGTGTCTGAGGCAGGACTTGAACTCAGGAAGATGAGTCTTCCTGACTTCAAGTCCAGTGCTCTATCCCCTGCTTAATAGCCATCTTCTAATTGACAAATGACTAAAGATTATGATTAAGCCGTTTTCAAAGGAAGAAACTCAAGCTACTGACTGTCCCATTAAAAAAAAATCCTTCAAATCATTGCTAAAGAATTACCAAATTCAAGCATCTTTGAAATTCCACTCTATACACATCAAAGATATAGTACACCAGATGATAGAGCAGTGAAATGATCTCCCCATTCTAGAAACTAGTCTGAAACCACATCCACCAAAGTATCTCACTGTGCAAACTTTTAGCACTGATAGCACTACTAGGCTAATATTACAAAGGGATCAGAGGGAAAAGGAACAGACCCATATGCACAAAAATACAGAGTGGGATTTTCTGTTATATGTTCAGAGATGCCTATATGTTGAAAAATAAGTAAACAATTTCTGGCATATGAATGGACTGGATTATTACTGCGCTGTAAGAAATTACAAAAAGGAGGAATTCCAGGAAACTTCGGAATATTTGCTCAAAATAATGTATATTAAGGAGGGAGCTATGTGACTCAATGGAGAGAGTGCTGGGTCTGGAATCTGGAAAACCCGAGTTCAAATTTAGCCTCAGACACTTTCTAGCTGTGCAACCCTATGCAAGGGTTTAATGCTTGCAAGACATAAATGTCTATGCAAGACATTTAACCTCTGTTTGCCTTAATCCACTAAAGAAGAAAATAGCAAACCAACCCAGTTTCTTCATCCCATGAACAGCTCTGATGTGCTGTGGTCCAAAGGGTCATAAAGAGTCAAATATGACTGAAGTAAGCAACAATAGCAAAATTCACGGTAAAGCAAGCAGATCCAGGAGAAATAGCATTGTAAAAACAAACCACTACACACACATACACACACACAAATACACACACACAACCTGACACCACCAAAACTTTTACAGTTTTTAAGAACTCTGATCAATGCAAGGACCAATCATGATTCCAGAGAGCTTTTGATGAAGCACTACATTCAGTAGAATAAGATATACATTTCTGGCTATGGCTTTTATATAAAGCTGATTTTCTTATATGTGCCATGAAAGTGGGCTTCCCCCCCCCCACTTTTTGGTAAATTTTTGGAAAGATCTGGAGAGGAGAGGGGATCAAGTGAAAATGATGTATTAAAAAGGTTAATTCTATTTTTTAATTCTTGGACCAAAACCAAATTGTTATAGGCATCTATGACAAGTTTCCCTTATCATTATTAAACAATAATCCTTGACTAGGTTATTAATTGGAACATTGTTAACAGTAATGGTTGCCCTCTAACACTTCAAGCTTGTCAAATAACTGTCATATTCACCTTCTCTCGATTAGGTGGCAGAGTATTGGGTTCAAATCTTAGCTTTCCCACCTATATGATTCTGGGCAAGTCAACGAGCATGCATTAAGCATCTGTCTGTTAGGAACTGTGACAGGATGCGAGAGATACACAAAAGTGAAACCTTTGTTACCTGCACTCAGGGAGCTTATGTTCTAACAGGCAAAATACGCACATGTGAGTATATGAACAGGCAAGAAGAGAATCCAGAAGAAAAAAGGGACACCAAAAGTCCAAGAAACCAGAGTACCCACTGGGAGAAGGCGGACAACAACGTTGAATACTATGGAGAGGTCAAGAAGGAAAAGACCATTGGTAATTTTGGACAGGGCAGTTAAAATTTGATGACGAGGTCAGAAACCAGAGCGGATATCTGAGAGGGAAAAAAGAAAGAGAATGAGAAGAACTCAAGTCCCCACATGTAGATGGCATTTGCAAAGAGTTTGGCTAGGGCAAAGGAATAGAGGCAAGATAACAATTTCATGTTGAAGTTGATGTTTTTCCAAGGTCCCCAGCAATTCTAATAATTTATGATTGCCTGATTCAGTGCCACCATGACACAGAAAGAACAGGCGTCTTCTAAAAATTACAGTTTACAATAAATGGTAACAGCATAATTAATAGTCTAGTGAAGCATACAGTGTTCTGTTTATTAGGGTCAGCCTTGCCATATAATATTGCTCATTTTCTTATTTATTTGCATTTAAATATGCCAGTCGTTTTTTTTTTTTTACTCACGATTAAAAATCAAAGGCTAGGTGCACAGAATGGACCAATTCAACTTATTATCCCTTTTTCAGAAAAGAACCATAATTGTAATCAGTACTGATCAACTCATTCTATAAAATCTATGATTGAGGGAGAAGTGTGAGAAATGAATTTTTTAAAAAGAGAAGATGGCTGAATCAATAAGCTTCTTTAATAATTCTTGAGATGCTCAAATTGCCTTTCCTAAAGGGTTCAGCCTATTTTAAAATTTCAAATCACTAAAAGCAATCACTAAAGTTTGCCTTAAGACGCTATCTCCCCTCCTTTCTAAACACCCTTTAGGGATTTATCCCATCAAATATTTCAGTGGCACTAGAGGAAACAGAAACTTTTAAATGTTCAGATGATCACAACAAAATAAAACAACATAGTGCATCACTCATACTCTTTGAACAGTATAAACACAGCCAGGTCAAGTTTTCTTTAAGTTTACAAAATGTCTACAAGTTCAAAAACTTGATCACTTGAAACAGTTTTAAGATGAGTGTAAAGGCAAATAGCAAACTTAAAATGAGCAAATGTTTACAAGTGAAAAAAACAATAGGTCGTTCCTGGGAAAATTTGGTCATTTGGGAATCAATGGTCCTTGATGTCCCTTCCATATCTCTTGAGAACCATATAATTTCCCCTTTTATCATTCCCTTCCCTATCTAATGTCACTGGTAGCCAAAGACTTCCTGCCCCTCCTGTGCTGTTCTCAGCATCCAGAATATCTTCTACTCTAGGGGTTCTTAACCAGGGATCCATGGACCTTTGGGGGGGATTGGGGGTGAATTTCAGTTCCATGAATTTGGAGGGGAAACAGTTACATCTTTATTTTTATTAACCACTAACTGAAATTTAAAGGAAGGTAGGCAGCACTGCAGATAGTGTCCGGAAGCCTCATTCCTCTGTGTTCAAATCTAGTCTCAGACAATTACTAGCTGAGTGACATGGACAAGTCACTTCACTCTGCCTCAGTTTCCTTATCCATAAAATGATCTAGAGGGAAAAAATGGCAATCCACTCCAGTATCTTTGCTAAAAAACACACACACACACACAGAGTTGCCAAACAACGGAACAACAAGCTGAAATTCAGCATGACCTTTAATTGTTTAACATGATCTTGAGAAGGAATCCAAAGGCTTCAGACTGCCCAGGGGAGTTCAGGGCATACAAATGAGTTTGAGAAATCCTGTTCTCCAGCCTCTCTCCTCCATGAAGACTTAACTGTACTAGACCTTTTCCATACAGAATCTCAGACAATAATTGCAAGAAAGTACATAGGCAGCGTGGAGAAAATCCTCCAAGATTGAGAGTCAGGAGCTTTGAGTTGGAGGCCCAGTCACATCATTAACACACCATCTCTGGACATCAATTTCCCCACTTAAAAAATGAGGGGGATGAACTAGATTATCACTAGGTTCCATGTGTAACAACTCTATGGTGTCACCTGCATATGGAATTTCCTTTTGTTTTGAAGGGAAAGGGGAAAATAATACGGTGGTGATAATTTGCTGTGATTTAGCTTTTCAGTCATGTCCAATTCTTTGTGATACCTTTTGGGAGGGGGAAGTGGAGTTCTTAGCAAAGATATTGGAGTGGTTTGCCATTTTCTTTGTCAGTTCATTTTACAAGTAACTTGCCCATAGTCATACAGTGAGTGTCTGAGGCCAGATTTGAAGTCAGAAAGAGGAGTGCTCCTGACTCTAGTCCAATAAAGCACATCCATTATGACACGGAGTCTCCCCCTTCCTTGGGCCCAGAGCAATTTTCTTCAAGTCTCATTCTCTACCCTGGGTCTATCACTTCTCTGCCAGAGATTCAGGGCATCATCAATCCTCTGGAATTATAGTTATCACTGTATTGAAAGTAGTTCTTTTTTAAATACAGCCTTTTATTTTTCCAAATATATGCAAAGATAGTTTTCAACTTTTACCTTGTGTGCTGATGATGATGATAAAACAACAACATTTCCACAGAATTTTAAGGTTTAAAAAGAACTTTCTATATATCACTCCTTTGATTGTCATAACAACCCTGTCAGGTAGGGCTATTACTCTTTCTGTTTCACACATGAGGCTGAAAGAGGCTAATCTGACTTGCTCAGAGTCCCATAGCTAGAATACGGCACAATAATGCTTCTGAGGTAGGATCTCAACTCAGATCTCCCTGCTTCTCAAGTCCAAAATGCCAGCTATGTTTCTCCATGTAGGGAGCTCCCCACTTACCATTTTTGCCACCAATCCAGAATTCCTCAGTACCTTAGTCTGGGAGAACTGGGAGCTTCAAGAGCTTCCCGGGGTCAGCTAGCTTCCTGGTCAGGCTTCCTGGACTCCAAGGGCAGCCCTCTATCTCCGGGTTCCAATTCCTCTCAGCCATATACTATCCATGTGGCGTTCAGCAATGTCACTTCCTCTTGGGGGTTGTATTCAGGATCTCAAGTATCCCTCTTAGCTCATAACCCAGGATCAACAATCTATATCCACTCTTCCAGGCTGCATCTCTCCTAGAAGACACTAAAATTTTACTAGAAGCCCACATATCTGGTGACATAAAGCCTTAACTCAAATGGTCGGCACTTCTCTCCAGTGGCAGTCTGGTAGGGGGCAAGATATTTGGGCTTCCACCCCTTATTTACCCCAGTAACTAAAAGTGAACTTGGGGAGATGGAAGGGAACAATCCCAAGGATAAAGCAAAGTCGGGGCCCATTTTGGAAAAAGGCCACTTACCCAGCATGCCTGAACATCTGAAACATGGAAAGGTTGCTTCTACAACAAAATTCCAGCTTTCTCTCAGATTAAAAAAAAAAAGCTGGCATTCCTTAGGTTACCAGGCACAGCCAAAACACGGTAGTTTTCAGAACTGAAATCAGTGAATCCAAACCAACATGGAATGGACAATAACAAATCCCCAGAAAAATTGCCAGTACTCTGAATTACCATTCTTTCTGAAATATTCAGCTCTCCCTGCCTCCTCAAGCTAAGTGAGGGCAAATTTTCTAGATTTCCTTCTAGTCCCATTTTTAAAACATTTTGTTGTCTTGTTATGTCTTGCCAAAAGTGAGACTTTTGCACAGGCTGCCCTTATTTCAATCCAATTCCCCGTCATGGAAGATGATGGCATGGGCCTCTGAGAACAAGGGGCAAACAAGAACAACAAAGGTCAAGTTGTTTCAGTGCCTAGGAATTCCTGCCTGAAAATCACTTTTGCAATAACCACCATGGTTAAAGTCTTCAAGCGTCTAGCTAAATAAAAGTCTGACTTTTCCTCAAAAATATTCATCCACAGACTCCTAACAATGACCAAGTTAGCCGGACAAGCTATTCATAGGTATACTAGGCCAAAGTTTGTGGAAATGAAACGTAGAATGTTAGAAAGGAAAGGCGAGAAAAGCATGCCTGTCTCATTCAATCTCCCTTTCTTTTCACTATGCTCCCCCACAATCCCCCCCCACAACCCCAAATTCTCCCCTATGGACTGGTGCTTATGGCCCATGAGCAGCCTCTATACTCTACTAAAAGTGAAATTGCATCTTAGTAAGGTATATGAAAGGAAAAAAATTAAACATGCTTAGTAAACACCTATTATGTCCAGGCATTGGGTTTAGGACCTTACAAATATGGTCTCATTTTATTATTACAAAAACCCTGGAAGGTAGGTGTTATTATTATCTTCTCCTTTATGGTTTAGGAAACTGAGGCAAAGGTTTAAATGGCTTGCTTAGGATCACAAAGCCAGTAAGTCTTTGGGACTGGATTTGAACCAACTCCAAAGCACTCTACCCATGTGGCCACCTCATGGGCATAATCTATAACTTCTGCATCTCTAAAACAAAGAGATTAGACCAGATAGATGATCCTTAAGATCACTTTCTCTATAAATTTTTGACCAGTAGAGATGGAGAAAAAAATAATTGCACATTTCTTATAAATCTCTCTTTAAATCATACTTTAAATTATAATAATACTGGTGATAGCTAACATTTATATAGCACTTGATGAGTGGCAGGCACTGTTCTAAGCACTTTACAATTATTATCTCATTTGATCTTCTCAACAATCCTAAGAGGTGGATACTGTTGTTAGCCCTACTTTACAGAAGAGAAAATTGAGGCTGGCAGAATTTAAGTGACTTGTCTAGAGCCACACAAATAGTAAGTTTTCTGACAGACTTTGAACTCCATTCTTCCCAACTCCAGATTCGGCACTCAATCCACTGTGCCACTTAATTGGCGCTCAACAAATTAGTCTAACCAAAAAATCTACTAAACGAATTCATTTTACCTCCCGTTTCATGTCCAACTCAGTCATCTTGATGCTCTTTTTTAATCCCAAATGACAAGATGGATAGCTGTGCTATGAAATAAGTGCCTTGGATTGTCAGAGACCAATGCAGTTCAGTAAAGACTTCCTAAGCACTTCTTTTGCACCAAGCTCAGAACTGGCACTACCAGGGATCAGGAACAATCCCTGCCCTGGAGGAGCTAACACTAACAGTCAAAGTCACATGCACATGTGAGTGGGCATACATCCTCCTATTTCACACATTACCTAAAATCTGGAGCTTGTAGTGATACTATTTAAGAGAGGCAACTGAGCCTCAGCAAAGTCAGAAAGAACTGAAAGATGTTGGTTGAAGCTTTAGATTGGACAAATATCACCTATATGACCAGGTAACCACTCAGAGGCCCTTGTAACTTCCTAAAACTATAAGTTATGAAAAACAATTTTAAAATGTGTACCTGGCAGCAGGAAGGAATCTCACAAATAAAGGAAGAGAAGGAAAAAAAAATTGATGCAAAACATACCTTCCTCCAAAGAGGCCATTTAAATCCACTATGATTCTGACTAGCATTAAACCTTTTATCATCATTCTCAAACAAAACTGAATATGGCTTTTAAGACAAAGAGGGAGTTAAACCAAAACACTGTATTAATCATTTGATGCATGTGACGATAAAAACAAATTATGTAGCTCCACTTAAAAGCACATTAACTACTTCATCACTCGAAAACTCTGATTTCAAAATGTCATTTGGACTCAATAAATATCAAATTCTAAACATGTGCCAAGGAAGACAAGAGGGCCAAAAATCAATCAGTGGATGAAGGTAAGACTTACTAAATGCCTTGTTGTACTTTAAATGAGATACACCAAATATAACGCTCAGACTATGTATGTCGAGAGAATGGCATCTGAAGTCAAGTTTAATAGGAAGGACACATTTACAGCAATGAACACCTATGCTCAACAGAATGAATCCTAATGAATCTATAAAGTGTCCAAAATCCTATAAATTAGTGAACAAGAAGGCGCATTACTACATGGCAGCAATAGAAAGATATTCTCTTTGTCCATAAACGAGGAAGAGAATTGATAAATGTTCTAAGAACATAGATTAAGAAGTTTACAATCTACAGATCAAACAGGCCTCACTTTACACATCAAAAGTAAAGACAGTTCCCACTGCTTCATTTGTCAAATCCAACTGAAGATGTCTTATTTCCATATGGATGCTACGAAGCATCTGGAATCTTAAGACCCTCCATGGGCAACAGTTACTTGAATCTACTCAACAATACGTTGACCAAAAAAATGTCAAATACTCAAGTCATGTAAATGTGTTGGTAGAAATGGAAGGGTTTTATGTTAGTTATTGAGGATTAGATCACTGCCACCAGAAAAAAAAGGTTGCCAATAAACTCAGATCTGACTGATGAATATTATTACAACCAAGTGGTAAATGTTATAGATTACGCAAATTTGACATCTACCAGATACTCAGAAAGACATGATGGGGTAACTAAAATTATACACCAATAGCTCAGTATCCTTTTTAAACTAACAAATCCCCATACTACAAATACAGACTCCAAAATATTCTTGAGAACTTAACTAAATAAACAGCATTGAACTTCACCATCATTAGAAACAGAAATGTGGTCCACAACTACCCAGGAATTACATAAAACAAATCACCATTTCTAATACTCTCTGAAGTACATGGATGGGCAGCTAAGTGGCACAATGGAGACAGTATCAGACCTGGAATTGGGAAAATTCTTCCTCCGGAGTTCAAATCTAGCCTCTCACTAGCTGTGTGAACCTGAAAAAGTCAATTCACTCCATACGCTTCAGCTCCTTGTCTATAAAATGAGCTAGAGAAGGAAATGACCAACCGCTCCCCATCTTAGCTATTTAAAAAAACCTCCCCAAAAAGGGATCACAAAGTCAGATGTTAAAGAAAACTACTGAACAACAAAAGTACATGGAATTAAGCTTTGCAAATACAGATATAGGAACACAAGAAATGAAAACCATCCAGGGACAAATAAGACAAGGTTTGTGTCATCCTATATGCCCACAAAGTGATCTCAAAGCTGGTTTCAGGAAGTTCAGAGAAGACAAGCCTACATTCCAATATTCCAGAAACTCATGGAAGAAAGGAGTCCTGTTAACCTATACAACAATCCACAAAATATTAAACATATTGTGGGGAAAGCAGGTCATGTCTTGTTTTCCCACTATTTCTATCAGAACCCCATCTCAAAAGGAATGAGAGAACAGTGATGAGGAGGATGATCACAATAATAGTAAATGACATTCCTTTAGTTCTTTAGGTTTTCAAAGCACTTTAAACCCATTACCTTATTTGAGCTTCATGATATCCTTGGGAAGCAGTTGCTATTTTCATCCCTATTTTAAAGAAAATTAAGTGAGCTACCCATGATTAGTATAATTAGTAAAAAGTGAGAATATGACCTAGTATTCTTGTTTTCAAGTCCACTATGCTATCAAGTACACAGGTGCTATCAAACTCAGAGAGAAACAGGGGCCACTAACCCATGCAAAAGGATCCTAGCAAGTGCATAGTGACCTGGAAAACCACATTTTTACATTTTTAGCAGCCATGTCCAATAGGTGTTTGATAAGGAGGGCCTGCCTACACCAGAGTACTGGTGATGTCAGAGGAGAGAAGAAGAGCCAGATAGAAGAGATGTGGTAAAGTTGAAATTTGATAAGCCCGGCATCCGAGAGCCTATGGGAGTGGGGAGGGTGAGATATACTGAGGAGCCCAGGACACCTTCTTGGTCATAAGCCGGAGGGATTTTGAGAGTGGTGTTAGTCTCTAAAATAACAGGGAAACGCGAGGGAGGGAGGGATTAGGGGAAAAGATAAGTTCTGTTTTGGACATGTTGAAGCGAAGATGTCTTTCTGCTAGACATACAGTTTGAGATGGAAACTTGAGATTGAACATCAGTAGAGAGGTTATTTAAGAATCATTAGTATGTAGATGGTAATTAAAACCCTGGGTGCTGATGAGATCACCAAGTAGTATATAGAGAATAAAGGGCACAAGACAGAACTCTGTGGGACAGCTATGGTAAGATGGAATAATCATGATAAAACACCGAGTGAAGGGACAATTAGGTCACCACCTCACAACTTGAGTGTTGACCTCAACTCTTCCCTCTATCTCACTCCCTACATCCAATCTACTATCAAGGCCTATATATTTGACCCTCATATCTTTCTCACATACCACTTCTCTTCACTGACACTGCTACCACCCCATACTAGCCCTCATCACCTCATGCCCAGACTATTGCTACAGCCTGTTACTGGGTCTGTTTGCCTCAACTCTCTTCCCAATTCCCAGCCATCCTCTGGTCAGCAATCAAAATGATCTTCCTCAAGCACAAGTCTAAGCATGTCACCCCTTCTACTCAAAAAACCTCCTATTACCTCTAGAATCAATTAGACAACCCTCTGTGTGGCTCTTAAAGCCCTTCACAAGCTGGACCCCCTCTTACCCTTCTACACTTCTTATATCTGACTTTCTCACATACTCTACAATCCAGTGATTGGTCCTTACTTAAGATACTCAATCTCCTGATTCAGGCTGGTTCCCTGTTAATTTAAGTTCGGTGTTAGAATGTAATCAGACACTCATAACTCATTCTTAGTTGATAAAGGGAGATTTAACTACAGCACAGAAAGGATAAGGATTACTGCAGCATTCAGCTTGGGTAGATGGATGTGGCTTTGGTTCCACACAGAAATATATTCCGGAATTATGATATCTACCAAGTCTGAAGTGCCCTAGCTCCCCATGAATAGGCCTTTAATTTGTTTACATGACTAGGAAGCCAGGTCAAAAAGGCCACAAGGCTATCAGGAAGCTGAATCAAGGGAAGTGGGACTTGAATTTTATCCCTCTGGGTTAATCAAGTAGAAAGGACAGCTTTTTGTCATCTTTAACTCATATTGTATGGGTTTAAGTCAGCCATTTCTGGAAACGTGACTTTTTGCTCAGGATGACACCAATTTTCACAGCGTGATTTATTCTAACTTCATATCTGCTCTCTGAAGCACTTTAGCATATCCTTGGCAATGCCTATGGTGGTATAATGGATAGAGCACTGGCGCTGGATTCAAGAAAACTTGGTTTTGAAACCCATTTCCAATACTTCCTCCTCTTCTCTGTTTGTCTCTGGACAAGTCACTTTACATTTTAGACCTCAGTTTCCTCACCTGTAAAAGGGGGTCAATCCCTATAGAATTTATCTCACAGTGTTGTGAGGATCAAATGAACATATGGAAAGCTGTGAATAAATTTTGTCACTGATTATCAAGAATTATAAAATAGGACCCCTTTTTCTTAATGGTCAAAGATAGATTCTGGAGGTGGTTACACTAATAGCTACCTCAGCATATTCAACACTAACTCCTTCCCTGCCCTTTTCAAAAGAGGACCTTGCCAAATATTTCACTGAAAAAAAAAAACAAAACTTGAAGCATCCTTGGTTGGCTTCCTCTTCACTAAAATTTGACACTCTAAATTCCCTCATCATCATCTCCCACTACCTCCTCTTTCACTCTGGTCTAGGATGCAGCCTTCATCCTTGCAAACATAAGCATTTTTTCTTGTGCCCTTGATCCTGGTCCCCTATAGGGGTTAGCCTCTTCCACAACTTCTCTCTAATCTTCGATTATTTTCTTTCTATAACAATGACTCCTTTCTCACTGCCCACAAAAATCTTCCTCATCCTCAAAAAAACAAAAACAAAAACAACGTTCTGCTCAGCTCTACCAGCCTCTCTCTCCTCTCTTGCATAGTCAAACTCTTAGAAGACATCTTCTATACTCATAGCTTCCACTCTTCTGCCAATGATCTCATAGCTATAAAATTTAATGGCCTTTATCCTCATTGACCTCTCTGTAACTCTGGAAACTACAGCCCATCTCCTATCCCTAGATGTTCTCTCTTTCCTAGCTTTTTATTATACAACTCTCTCCTAGTTCTCTTATTACCAATATGACTGCTCAGTCTCTACCACCTTTGAAAGAAGATAGCCCAGGCCTTTGCATTGGGTGCCCTTTTCTTAGCAACCCAATGGGTTCAATCATCACTTTTTTGAGCCATATCTATACACCTGGCACAAGTCTCATTTGACAATTACATACAACAAAATGACTCCAAAGCAAAAGATTCCATGCTTAGCTAGTTGTTGCCAATCATCTGTCTCTATAATCTTAAATCCCTGGACACTATTTTATTTAAATCCATCAAAAAACTTTATCCATCAAAAATTTATCAGAGGATAAATCCACATGAAAAATCTTACGAGCTAACACGTTGATTCAAGAGAACCTAGAGTTACTTTTTAGTCCCTATAGGAGACATACAGGAGTTCCAACAGCTGGGTGGTGCTATGGGGGATAGAGTGTCAGGCCTGGAGTTGGGGAGTCAGAGTTAAATCTGACACTTGCTCGCTGTGTGACCCTAGGCAAGTCACTTCACCCTGGTTGCAAACCATTCCAGTATCTCTGCCAAGATAACCCCAAATGGGGTCATAGTCATACACAACCAAATAGCCAACCTAACAACAACAGGAGCATGTACTCAACAAAAACCCAACACCATTCACTAAGATACTACACAGGAAGACTCCAAAATCCAAATGATTTTAAAGTGGAATGAGTGTTTTTATGATTTTTAACAATTCATTTCTTGGAAAAGCTAGTAATATTCTTTTCAGCACCAGGATGACTATAATAATGTTTATAAAATGTTTTCCTTGTAATAAAATATGAGTTAAGTGGAACAAAGAACAGCATCCCCATTCACAAATAAGACAGTTAAGTCCTAGAGAGTTGAAGTGACCCGCACATTGTTAGGGCCAGGGGTCTTGAAACAAATTCAGAGGCATAGCAGTATAGAGAGAAGAATGTTTAAGTGACCTTGGATATCACTTCCCCTCTCTAATGCTCAACTCTGATAAAATATAAGGATTGGGCTTGATCAGGGGTTCTTAACTGGGGATCCATGGTCTGTGGATAGGTTTCAGGAAGTTCACCAACTTGAAAGGTAAAAAACACATTTTTGTTTTCCCTACCCTCGAAGTGAAATTTTTCATCTCCTTCAATATTTAAAAACATTATTAAAGACACAAAACCCATATGTCTCACCAGACTGCTCAAGGGGTCTGGAGCACACAAAACGTTTCAAGCCCCTAGGACAGCTGATCTCTATGGACCACTTCTAGCTCTGAAGCTGTGATCAAACAAAAATAATGTTCCCTCCACTATACCACCTGTCTACAGTCCAGCAATCATCCTCACTGTGACTGGGGAACATCTTTGCTATCACACATATTAACATTCATTTGAATTCCACCCAACATATTCATCAACTCTTCCTATGGACAAAAGCCATTCTGATATACACACTTTGACCTAATCCTATTTGGAGGAGAGATTACAGCTCCCCCCTCTCTCTCCCTCCTTGACTAAGGCAGGCAGGTGTCTGTTTCTTGTGTGTTATCTTAATGACCGTGTGTATTTTTAGCTTCTACATAATTCTCTTTAAAAAAAAAAAAAAACCTCTTATTTTGGAAATCTGTAGCTAACATGTGATGTGCAGGTGGGAATTTACAGAAAGGAACATACTGTGATGAAAATCCAGCAAGATCCCCCAAAAAGAGTATTGCAACAAGTGATTAGAGGCTTGGGCTTGGCTATGGGAAGATGTGGATGCATAATATCCCACTTCTGCCACTTGCTTTTATGTGTGCCCCACCCAGCCACCTTCTCCCAGCATCCATTTCATCATCTACAAAATGGGGGTAATTAAAAGACTACTCCAAGAAGTTCTCTTGCAGGGCTAATGGATGACTCGTGTGAGATGATGCAAGTCAAAGGTTCTGCGAACTTGAATTTACTATCAGCATTCATAGTCCCTGCTTTCCCTGTTTACGACTCTTTCCCCATTTCTCAATATGAGTCCAGTAATTATGTGTTGCCCTAGTCTCTCCTATCATGGTACAAAGACTGAGGTTCTGTAAACTTGTGCGACTACATGCAATCATCACCATCATCATCATCACTGTCACCACCATCATAACTAGCACTTATATAGGGCTTACTACAGGCCAGGCACTAAACCCTTTATGATTATCTCATTTGATCTTCACAAGAACCCTGAGAAGTTAGTGCTATTTTGATAGTCATTTTATATCTGAAAAAGGTGAAGCAAATACAGAATTTAAGGAACTTGCCTAGGCACATAGAGCTATTCATTGTCTGAAATGGGATTTGAACTTGGGTCTTCCTGCCTTCAGGCTCAGGGTTCTAGACTACACCACTGAGCTGCCTATGCAAGCCTTCATTGTGGTACTCTGCTAACTTTGGGTAAAGGAGAGCACAACCTCTTGTGCATCCTCCTAAGCAACAGAGGTCACAAGTGAGATCCCAAAGCTAGATACTGTGATGAATCAGCAGCATCCAAGGCCCAGCCTACCCAAGTGTGCAGAGGATCCTTATCGAGAGGTATATTTGTGGGACACAGTAACTAAACCATGGATGAATTGGGATCTACCTTGGTGGGAAGACTGGTCTGATGAAGGAAATTACAAATCTCTGAGATAATGAAGATCTTGAATCAAGGACTTGGAGTCTATCTCAGAATATTTACCTCCCCACCCTACCCCCCCACAGTATGGCTGGGAAGAGGCACACAATGCACAGAAAAGACTTTTTTAATGATAGCATTTCAGACAACAGCGTTTGTTACTGAACAGGGGACCTTTTCAAATTAGAATTCACTTATTACCTGGGTAACCTTAGATAAGTGATTTTCTGTGGGTCCCAGTTTCTTCCTCTATCAAATCAGGGGATTTGACTAAATGACCCCAAAGGACCCCTGTCATCTCACCATATAATATAGCTGTGCATAAAGCCAGGCCTGTGACCGATAGATGGCAGTCCCACAGAGTAAGGAAGCCCAAGTTGGAATCCTGTCTTAGACGCTGACCAGCTGTATAACTTGCAGACAAGTGCTTTTTGGACTTCAGCTTCCTCCTTCATAAAACCAATGTGGTTCAACTTGATGACCTGCAGTTTCCCTCCTACACTCAATCTTTGCTCCTTTTGTGGAGGATGGGATTAGAGAGGCTGCACTTCTGAGCTCTAGCGTCACACAAACTCTCTTTTCCACCCATCTGTTACTTGGTACTCAATTGGAAAGCCCAAAATCAGACTCTGGGGCCATTTGATAGGAAATGGAGATTTAACATGCATTCACCACTGGCTAAAGAGCCAAGGACACTCCTGCTCAGGAAATATTACAATATTTTCAACTTTCTACTATCTTCCTTCCACCTAAGGTGGAAACGATGGCGCGTAGCACCACAGATCCCAATGCCTATCACTACCTACCCAACAAGTGATGGCCTTTTGCCAAGCGACACCAGCTGAGTTTTAGGTCTTTCCCACCCAAAGCCAATTAACCAGGGCAATCAGCCTCCAGACTTAATTATTGGGCCAGAATGGCCCTGTATAATAGCTACAATCCTCCCAGTGCTTCAGGTTCACATTTGGAAGCTCAGCCCAGTCTAGTTTTTTATTAAATGCAACTCTGACTGGGAAAGTAATAGTCATTCCTCAGCCACTTACCTCGCAGTGTGCTCACATTATCCTTCTGTGGGTGGCTGCAGGGGTTATGTAGGGATGCTGGGAGACTGGCCAGCCCAGTCACTTTCTAGAATTTCTTTAATGTGCAATGAGCATCTCAAACGCATTCAATAAATCAGCCTGACTCCAATTCCATTCCAAAGGTAGCTGCCTCTACAGCCTGGCAGCTGACTGCAAATAACCTGCTTTTCATTTGGTGATTTTTGTTTCATTTGCTTTTATAGGATTGAGGAGGGGAAATCAAGCATCTGTCTGGAGCAAGGAGCTTTCCCAAATGCTGTAGTGGAAAGAGATGGGGATCAGAGTTTTAGGGATGATGCCACTGGATGGGGATAAGGAATCCAGAGCAAGTGAAGGTGACAAGAAGGACATGGGAGGTAGAGGGATAAGGCCAACTAAGACCATTTTTCTCACTTACTCAGATGCTGTCTTCTATACCCAACCTCCATGACTTCCAACAGAACATTCCCATGAATTCTGATAAAAGAAGACCTTTTGGCTGAATCACCAAGTTGTATCGTTTGGCCTCCCAGAGTCTGGTTCCAGCTGAATTATGGACTCAATTCCATACTTCCATAACTCCAACAGTTGCGGCCCTATTCACTTCCTCTCTGATTCCCATAAAAGTCTGGTTGGTTCAAACAACATAATGGAAAAGGAAACTACACTCAGATTTAGATTGTGAAAGATGGCTCCAAATTACTAGTAAAAAAAGAGGAATGTTCATCAAAATAACTGAGGTTCTATGCATAGCAGCAAATTTTAAAAGATAAAAAGATGGAAATAGTCACTGTTGCAGGATTATAGAAAAATAAGCACATGATGCATATGTGATGATGGATCTGTGAACTGGTCAAACTGATGTGGTTCCGGGTAATCAGATGCATTTCAGCAGAGAAAGCTTGAAATACTGATAGGATTATAATACTTCATAAGGCAAGCAGGGAAGAACCCAGAGAGGGCCATCTCAGCCTTATGTGGCCCTTTGGTTCAAGTGGACTTTTGATTACAGTTCCATCAGAGGTGGTGGTGGTTGTTGTCCTTTGTTCTCGAAGAGGACTACAACATCATTATGTTAAGAGTTGAGTTACAGTGTGTCCGATTGTGGCTGATTAGACTGATATGAGAACGCTTAGCCACAGGTCAGACACAAAAGGTCCCTATGAATATTTGGGGTGGACTCTAACTACACATATCACCTTTCTTCTGAACTATTTCAATTCTGTTTTGATCACAGAGCATAGCACCTTCACTGATGAGGGCACGCTGGTTGGTCCTGTGCCAGGGTCTGCCATGTTGTGCGATCAATGCTAAAGTTTTTAGGAGAGACCCTCTCTGTGGCAATGAACACACTGGTCACTGCAGTCATGGCCTTGCATACGGTCAGCCAAAGTCATAGGATCATCTTCTTAATAGAAGCAGCCATAGGATTCAGAAGTTCCCAATGTGTCTGAGCAGCCTTTTGAACATCGCACTGCTGCTCATCTACTGGTGTGAGGAAAGTGCTAGAAAAGATGCCCTAAAAATTCTCTGCTTACCCAACCCTGGCCTGATGACCATGGCAGGCAGGGATCCCACCCTGCAATCAAAATACTAAAAAATGTACAAGTACCCAAAAGTTCATTCCACTCACTACTGACATGGAATGTGCACACACTTATAGACAGCACAAAATCCAGTACACCTTACTAAAAGGACAGGTCTTGTTGCAAGAGAACAAAGCAGGTATCATACCCAAATAGCAGCCCTGATGAAAATGATGAGATTAGATCTGGGGTTCCCTTTAGTAGGGAACCAAATGATAAGGTCTAGAATTAGGGAACCAAAATGAGATTAGGGTTTCTGGTGGTCAAGGAGTTAAATGATAAGGTCTAGTGGCAGGTTTGAGATTCAGGGAACCAAATGGAGAGGTTTGGCTCCCCTGCAACCCCTTGGGATTCAGCACAAGGATAAGGAGTTTTGGGAAACCCCCTTCTGGCAGCACGGAGGTTCTCTGTAAAAGAATTTACAGACTGAAAACCTAGATTGATAAAAAGTTTATTACAGGGATTGGGAAGTAAGGTTAAAAATCCTGACAGAGAGGCATAAAGTCTTGTTAGGGAAATACATGAGGATGAAGAGAGGATAACACTGGAAAAGAATATTATTCCAGTGGGCAGAGGCCTACTTGGCATAGCATGGCATAGCCTAGCATGGCATGGCATAGCATGTTTGGAACCTCTGCAAAGAGAGGATTTTGGTTTGGCTCTTTTATAATAGGAGCTTTGGCTACAAGCTGAAGGGGGCTCGTGGGTGAGTCCCAAGTTGGCTCATCTACTCCCTGGATTTCAGCTTGAGCTGGAATTTGAATAGAATAGTGAATAGGACTAGAATTCTTTTGCTAGGTAACAATGAAACTGTTTATCTTGTTTCCCTCGGGTGGGATCCCTCACTGAGGCAGAGTTGAAGGAGATTTTCTCCTTGAAGGAGTTTTAGAGTTTCCAGGTCCCTTCTTCAGGACAAAGGCTGGTAAATGAAGGCCAGCTTATTATATCCAATCAGAAAGCCAAGTTTCAAACCCCCAGGCTATGTTTTTTCCTATAAAAAGGCTTCATTTTATCCCACTAACTAGCTAAACTTCTTTAAGAATTCAGACTGCTGGCAACCCTCTTTGTAGTGGCTAGAAACTGGAAATTGAAAATTAGCCACCAATTGGAGAATGGCTGAATAAATTGTGATATGTGAATGTTAAGGAATATTATTGTTCTGTAAGAAATGATCATCAGGATGAATACAGAGAGTCCTGGAAAGACTTACATGAACTGATGCTGAGGGAAATGAGCAGGACCAGGAGATCATTGTACATGGAAACAAGAAGACTATAGGACGATCAATTCTGACGGATGTGGCTCTCTTCAACAATGAGAGGAGCCAAATCATTTCCATTTGTTCAATAATGAATAGAACTAGCTACACCCAGTGAAAGAATTCTGGGAAATGAATGTGAACCACTACATAGAATTCCCAATCCCTCTATTTTTGTCCACCTGCATTTTTCATTTCCTTTACAGGCTAATTGTACACTATTTCAAAGTCTGATTCTTTTTGTGCAGCAAGATAACTGTATGGACATATATTGTATTTAACTTGTACTTTAACATATTGAACATGTATTGGTCAACCTGCCATCTGGGGGAAGTGGTGGGGGGAAGGAGGGAAAAAGTTAGAACAAAAGGTTTGGCAATTGTCAGTGCTGAAAAATTACCCATGCATATATCTTGTAAATAAAAAGCTATAATTTAAAAAAAAACTTAGAAAAAATTAAGAATTCAGACTGCTAGTCAATGGTATACTCTTACCTCATGGCATCTTCCTCCTGATTAACTGTGAAGTCTAGTAAACAACTTATCTTTCTTCTTGTTAACTGCTAAAATTCCTTTTCCTGCTAACTTCTCTTGGAATTTAGATAAGCTCTTAGGAGCAAAATAAAATCTTTGCCCTTTGATTTGGAGACCTATGCCTACAAATTCTTTTGAGGTGAATTGCGACATGTCACATAATCCCAATGTACTTGGTGGGTATCATCTCATACCTCACCAAAATCAGCCTGGAAAACAATTTTGAATGATCTTAAGGAAGTGACTAAAATATCCATTCCCTTTGACCTAGAATCCCCACTGTTAGGCATTTACCAAAGAGAGAAAAGGCAGAAAGCCAAGTCCCCTATGCACCAAAATATTTTTGGCAACTTTTTTCTAGGAGTAAAGAAGTAGAAACCAGATTGATGCTTGTCAATTAGGGTATGACTAAACAAATTTATCTTTGAAGATCATGGAATAATATTTTGCCAGAAGAAATGAAGACTATAGAGAAACACGGAAGACAGTAACTAATGCAAAGTGAATTAACTTGAATCATAAATACAGTCTACACAATGACAATAATAATGTAAACAGAAAGAAACAAAAATTTTAAAAGATGATTAAATATTTAAAACTGAATACTGGTCCCAAAGACAAGATGAGAATTTACCCTAACCCTTTCTTCTTTGCAATGGTAACAAGCTATAGCCATGGACCACTACACATATTAGTGGACTCAGTTAATACAAGGGGAAAGATTTATCAAGAAATGAAAGTGAAACAAATGAAACAAAACATCCACAAAATGTTATTTTAAAAGATGAGAGATAAAAGAACCTACCCATGTTTTATCCATCCTTAAATTCTCATTTGATCTGACCATCCCCACTAGCTACCCATACCTCCAACAGGGCAAATGATGGGAATTTAGGTCTTCTCATCTTTCCAAGAATAGCCCACCCCACCCATTTAGAGCTCAATTCTGCTTGCTAACTAGCCTTATGCCCAGAGCGACCCATTTCATGTCATCCCTGGGATGCACTTAAACTCTCCTTAATAGTGGATTAAATGTCCTTGCCTACAGAGCCATGCTCTGTAACTTTCCAGGGGCTTTTAGGCAATCTCGATTGTGCCTCGGTTCACCCTCATGAAGTACCGAGGCACATTATGCAAATTAAAGCACCTCAACAACTACCATGGGTAACACTATCTTTTTCTTTTTCCAAATGGATTTATTATACTGGTAAATTAAGAGGTCTGCATTCAGCCAGCCAGGAAGAGTCAAAAGAATTCTCCTTAACCAGCTTCTTAACTTCAGGGAAGGCTAGGGTTAGAAACTATGAATTAAGCATGAGATTTGAAAAGCAGGGTCTGTTGAGATTTAATCCCCCCCCACTGCCTCTTAGCTATCCTGCTGCCTAGGGGAGGGGGGGTCAGTCATTGTTTCTTTCTTCATCTGTATAATGGGGTAGACATTACTGTTAACCTACTTCACAGGCCTATCCTGGGAATGGCTAATTAGTGATTACAAAGTACCCTCAAAACGCAAAGCACTGTTTAAATAATAATTATGACAAGCAGACCCAGGAGATGGCAGCTCACACCCAAAGTACTAATGAAGAAGACTTTAGCAGCCTGTCAGGAAGAAGAGAGGCTACCTGGAGTAGGAGCCCTAGGAGAAGCAGACCCAGAGGCCTGCTCCTGTTACCACTTTCCTGGCCACCTGACTGGGAGCAGCTCAACTTGCTCATTGTCCTCTTCAGCGCGTTTTCTCCAGGGTTTTAGCAAAAGAATTCCACATCCAATATCTCTAGTGAGCCTGCCAGAGACCCTAAGTGGGATCTGAAGTTGATTGGGGTTTGTGATTTCACTACAGGAGGAGCTGGGGGTGAGGAAATACCTTCCCTGAGGAGCTCCATAACCTCTCCACAATTCGCATTCGGAGAGACTTGTCTGGGGCACCAAGAAGTGACTTATCCATGGTCAAACAGTTGCTAAAGGTATGAGGAAGGATGTGAACCCAAAGCCCCCTACACTATACCGCACTGTCTTATCCTCTCCGACCATCTCTCTTTCCCCATAATAAAAATTAATTGATAAGGATTTATTAAGGAAAAAAAGGAGCTAACACTAGATCTTCTTCATCAGGAAAGAAAGAAAGCATGATATGAAAGTATACGGTCAGGCCAAAAAGAGCTCCTCTCTGTTCTTTGCCCATTTCTGAACTTATACACTGGCTACCTCTCAAGCCCAGAATGTGTCCTTCCATATTTGGACCTCATCGAATCCCTCTTTCTTCCTTAAAAATGCAGTGAGTCTTCTATTTCAAATCTGATCTAGTGTCCTTCCTCCCAAGTAATGTTGATGACTTTGAATTTATTTGTATTTACTTGGTATATGTTTATAAACATATCTGTTGTTCCCTGGTACACGTACAATCCTTGAGAACATGGCCATATTTTTCTTCATCTATCCTTGGTGCCTAACAAATGCATATAAATGTATTGGTAATGGCTTAAATATTGGTCACTAAATTAAAAAAAAAAACTTCTAAAATCATTTTTTGCACATCTGACCACTAGGTTTAGAGAAAATTTCCAATTTCTAATTCTCATTTTTGTCATCAAAAATAACTCGCATTTCCACAGTATTTCCTTAATTACCAAGAATACACAGAATAAATACCCAAGTAAAATACAACAGTATGTTGAGAGGGATGGCATGACAGGAGAAGCAGAAAAGTCTTCATGCAGAAGCAGCTACCGGAGCTGCACATTAAAAAATGAGAAACTCAAGGAGAAAACCTTGAGCAGGCCATGCATGCCAGGTATGGTGGATGGTCACTGTGAAGCATTTTTTTTACCACAGCCCCACAAAAGTAGATACCAGGGTTCTCCCCACTTTAAAGGTGTCAAAAGTGGAGCTCAGAGGTAAAAGGGCCAGCCCAAGATCAGAAGGATGTTTAAGGGCAGAACCAGGATCTGAAACTTATTTCCTATCTGAGTCCCAAATCGAAGACTTTCTACAACTAACTTCCACGACACACAGAACCCACAAAACTGTTTACTATTATTAATTAGGGTAAACACATATTGAAGGATCAAAAAAGGATACTATTTTTATTTATCAAACTAAAAAACTAAAGCTTCAACTGATTTTCCATTCTGGTCACACTATCCCCCAAGCCATCCTAGCCAGTATCAAAATTCTACAACACACAAATACTCGGCCCATCAGCCTGCATCCGCCATGTGGCCTGTATGTGCCAATTTTTACCCTGCCTCCATATTTTTGCCTCTCCTAGTCCTCCTCTCCCTCTTCTCTGCCATCCCCTATTCTACTCATTCTCAGGGCTGGGTCAGGTACCATATCTTCAAGGAAACCCAATCTCTTCTCTCCCTTCCCCAAGCTTCATCCTAGCATTTAAAGTTCATGTGACATCATTGCTCAGCTTTTTCTTCTCGAATAATTTTCAATAATAGACTCATCTGACATTGTGATTTTTCTCTCTCAAATGACTACTAACTTCTTTCTGAAGTTTTATAAACACGTAAAAATGTAGGCAACATGACTACAGATTAAAGAATCATTGCTGTCACCTGCTTAGGGCATACCACAGATATGTAAAAAGTTCTTGCACAACTGACTCTTGGGTACTGGACCTGGAAATATAATCTTAAGTGAAGTGAAGTGATCACTTATCACAAGACTCCAAAGACTCCCACAGGCTATTTTTACCATATCCCCAGGTAGTCCATGGTAGTACTCTAAGTTTATGAGTCAATGAAAGTAGCTTTCATTTTGCATCCATCCTATGGAACAGAATGATTAAGAAACTTGACAAGAGTTATGAAGTCTTCCCTGTAGCATGACGACTGAAGACCAGGTCAAATGTTTCCCACTCTACGATCGATAAATTGACAAGTACGGTCTGAAGAATTCCACCAGCAACCCATCAGCTGCACCACACAGACAGTTGCCTGCAGCCCAGGAAACACGTTGATCCAATTAGGATGAGCCATTCATATCCTTTGGTCTTTCATCCAAATCAATTTTTGTTTTGGCTCTGAAGGTATTTGGGGAAGAATGAAAACAAATCTGTAAAAAAAAATTTACAGATGAGATGTTTCAAGACATTTTTTTCATACCCATCTCCTTCTTGTGGGACAGCTAGAGGAGTAGGTTGGTTTTCAGATGAAAATGGTTTTCAGAGAAAAAGCATTCCATTCAATATCGTACAAGTATCTTTGCAGCGGTATCCATTTGAAGCCCATGCAATCTCTAGGAGAAAAAAAATCCCTGTGGAAATGACAGCTGAAGTGTGTTCATTAGAGATGTGGGGCAACTACTGACTCCCTGTCACCGGTCAGCAAGTGTCCAGAGGTCCTTTCTGTAATATTCGTCTATCTCTAGTGAAGGTGCCTGGCACTCCAGGCCATCCTGCTCCCACACTTGCAAGCTCTCTCTCATACCGAGCTGTTCACTGTCTCCAAGAAATTTCTGCTCACTGCTCCCAACTGCAGTGTGCTCTCTCTTCCAGGGCCAATTGAATTCAAACTGCAGGTCCCTGCTGCCAGGCCCTAGCAGTAAAAAGAGAGCTGGCCCAGCCCTCTGGGATCTTAATATTCTACTGGAGGGATACAACAAGTATCTATTATTCTATTATCTCTTTCACTGGAGACCTTTTCACCACTGATAAGGTCTTCCCTTTTGGCGTCGTGGCTGGCCACTGGTGGGGAAAAGTACTTGAATCTCCCGTGGCTGCCTGATGCCATTTGGAGCCAAGGCCCTGGCAGACTAGAAATACGTCCACTTCCCAAAGGTTTTCTCTCTCAGGCTTCACATAGTCTGGGTTCTACAGAAGAAATGTCTGTATGAGAAATAGCAGGTAAACTTGAGCTCTTCAAAAGGTAGACAAAGTCCCATTCAGTGATTTGCAACTGAAAGGCCTTATTAAAAGGCTCCCCACCATCTTTCCCTTTCTAAACGCACAAAATTAGTTTTTTTCAGATTCAGCCAAAACAGCACTTAGGTTGTAAATTGTCTTGAGATTTAAGGCTTGGGGCCTTAAACTACTCCCAGGCAGTTACATTAGGGGGAGGTCACTAGGTTTAAGAAAATTGTACTAAGTGGGATTCATTCATTCACTCAATAAATAAAAGTGTTTGTTCAATTGAAATGCAGGAGCATTTGTTGAAGGCCTATTTAAGTGCCCAGCTCTGTTCCGGGCGGTGGGATCATAAAGGAGTAAAAGAGTGGTAAGGAGTTTATAATCTCACTAGGGAGACCAGACATATATCCCAAAAGCTAATTAAGGAGCCCTAAACTAGGCAGGCCCCCAGCCCGCAGTCCCGAGGTCTGTACAATAGCCTCATGGACCCTTCCCTCCCCCCACCAACCCAGTGAAACCACTTGGAATTGTTCGCTCCTCCTTCCCCATCTGCTGCCTGAAAGCCCCCCAGGCACTAGCCCCGTCCTCTTCCCTTTTCCCAGGACCCAACTGCCCAGGGATGAGCAGTGAAAGTTGAAGAAGATTTTAGCAAATGAAAAGGGAAGTGGATCCTATACTTCCCCTCCCCCAGTTCTTGGGTGGAGATCATTCTGAACCAAACTGGGGATGGAGGCATTACAAAAAGGAGAATGACCATTACATCAACAGGCAGGCTCCGGAACAAAGTGGAGGAAAAGGGAACTGGCCAAATGGCACAAAACTGCAGGAAGCCTCTTGGATGACGGGGGCTAGGGGACCGGGATAAGTGGTCCAAAGAATTGTAAAGAACTTCTAGACAAGAAGAGAAATGCAAATCAACCCAGGTCAGAGCTTTCCCCAGCCACGCCTCCAGAAAAGTGGAGAGCCCTTTGCTCCTGTAGCAACAATGCCCGAGATTGAGCAAACTCAAGGCCGAAAGGGTTGTGGGAAGATAGACACACAATTACCCACCATTTGGAACTGTGCCCAGAAGTCTGATGAGATGTAGTGGGCAGAGAGGGACTGGAATCTGCCCACAATTGCTCCCTGGGGTAGGTAGGCAAGGGCACTGCTGGGGATGAGTTTAGCCTCGTGGTTTCTCCCTCTCACCCCACCCTCAGGTATTGGGCAATACTGCCTTGCTAATGTCCAGTCAGAAATCCGAGTCATGTCAAAGCCCAAGGTGAAATTTCCCTCACCACTCTATGACCTCCCACTCCCATCTCCACCCCCCCCAGCCATTTTTACTGAATCCCTTTTCACTTAGTTCCTCAAACCTTCTAGCTCACGGTGCCTTTCTTCGCACCCTTCCCCATGCCTCATGGTGACTTTCTCTTTCTTGTAGCTACCTAACTCTTCAAGGGTGCTAAACTCTTCTACGGATGGATTTCGCCTGCTAGTCAATGGTGTACTTCCACCTCTTGGAGTATTTCCTTTCTTCCGATTAATTGGGAGTTCCACTAGCAAACTTGCCTCTTCCATCATTACTTGTTAAAACCCCCCCTCCTTGCTACCTAGACACTCTCTCAGTCAATTTCACATTTCCCACTCCCGGCATCTATTGTACCTCTTCATTTTGTCCATAAGCTCTTCTAAGTAAACCTACCTTTTGCCAAAGAGAGTGGCCATTGTGAATTTTCCACACGACCAAACCCCAATTTTGAGTGCCTGCGTCAATCTCATTTGATGCCGAACCCCAAACATCATCTGGAACTAGGACTCGTTACCCCAAGTGCCCATCATGACCTCAGTAATGTGGTGGGTGAAACAAAACCACCCAACAGTTACAAGTGTCTACTGCAGAATGTCCAAGAACAAGCATGGCCCCAAATCAGAGACATGCACAGCTGGGAGCTCCATGGCTCCAGAACACTGGCCATACCTTCAGAGTATTTCAACATACTGATCGGTTTTGCTCTTTCCCTTCCGCCTCCTCCTAGACTCACCAATATGCCCAGGTTCTGTTCTTTTCCCCCAGATTTTTGATCTAAAGCAAACCTCAAACCTTGTGAGGAAATGCTCTTGCCAACAATCCGAGTCTGAAATGTAGATAAATCTAATTGTAGTCCTTTACCTAAAAGAGAAAGGTACTTTCTTAGAGGAAGTAAGAGCTCTGGGCTACAGTTTAAGATCTTTTCTAACCCAGGCCTGGCACCTGCTGGCTGCCACAAACAAGGAATGTGGAAGTCACCAAACCTATGTCTCAGAAGATTCCCTACCATTTAGGGGTTCCACACGGGGCAGTCCATCCTCAGGATGCCAAAATCATCTAGTCCATGTCCAAAAGTTCATCTTATCACCTGGGTGTGAGTAACTTCCCTCAGGGAAAGAAGGTATGCTTCTAGCATGCTACTTTGTGACAGAGTAGGTTCTTAAATACTTGCTGACCCAAGCATAAGTGAAAAAAGAGAAGGGAGGCAGAGAAGCATGCTTTTCTGTCTATTCCCATCTGTACCTGGAACAGGGGAAGAAATCCTTGAAAAAAAAAACTTGAAAAAAAGTCACATATGGTAATGCATTCACTTCAATTGAGCTGTATGTGAAGCCAGTGATGGTGAAAACCCTTTTCCAAGTATTTCATTAATGAATTCTACAAAAACACCAGGTTAGGAAAGACGTTACAAAACTTCAAATACAAATAACTAAGATCCTCACACAGATCAAATACTGCGTGAGATTTTAATGGTAATACTGATTCTTCATCTCTCCCTCTCCTCACCCTAAAAAAGCCTTCCAGTTGCCTCAGCGATACACATTGGGTTTCTCACTTGGGAGGTAGGTAGATGAAAGTGAGAGACAAGGATCAGACTAGAACATAAGGATGCAAAAAGAGGCAAAAGAGTCTCTGCCCCTGCCCCTCAAGGAGCTCATTATCTAATGGCAGAGAGAACATGCAAACAAATCTATACATGGCAAATTACCAAGGATAAATAGGAAATAATTAAACAAGGGAAAGCGATGGAATTAAGGATTGGAGAAGGTGAAATTTCAGTTGAGAATAAAAGGAAGCATGATGGATCAGAAGTCTGCGTGGAAGATAAGGGGGATAGCTAAAGATAGAGGGTCTTGTCCATGGAACAGCCAGGAAGCCAGTATCACATGATCAAAGAGTAGGCATTGAGGGTAAAGATGTAAGATCAGAAGAAGGGGACTGGGGTACAAAGTACTTTAGATGCCAAGCACGTTATTTTTTATTTGCTCTTGGAGACAAGAGGAAGACACTGGAGCTTACCCAATAGGGGGCGACACTTGTGCCTTTCAACTTAAGTTGGGCCCAAGAGCAGGGGGAAGGGAAGAGGAGGCCAGGGAAGGGGAGAGAAGGCCAGGTAAATGGCTTCCTTCAAAGCTGTAGCTGTGCACTAAAAGATCTTCATGCCTTCCTTTCGGCTCAGCACAACCCTCAAGAGAAGTAAATAAATGTCACCTAACCACGTTCTCCATTTAGTGAGGGAGCTAGTCAGGGTATATGAAGATGAGTATGGACAAAGGAGAAGGCTTTCTTCAAAGTCCTAACTAAAACCTTCCCTTTTCCAGGAAAACTTTCCCAATCCCCTTAATTCCAGCACCTTCCCTCTGCTGATTATTTCAAATATATCTTGTCTATAGCTTGTTTGTACAGAATCATTTGCATGTTGTCTCCCCAAATGAGACCATGAGCTTCTTTAAAAGGAGGATTGCCTTTTATGTCTTTGCATCTCCACTGCTTACCTGGCACACAGCAGGCACTTGATAAATGTTGACTTATGATTTGCTGATACCATCTAAGACTAGCCCAGCAAATGCTTTTTGAGGGCCCCAAATGTTAAAGACTCCTGTACCAAAGTATATTATGTTCTCTCTCATCACACTCCATCCAGCTACCATGCCCCCTTCTTCTCTCCATTTCACAGTCATCAAGCCTTGCCTCCACTTTCTCACCAGAGCAGCTAGGTTCTATAACAAATATAGCTCTGAGCTTCGAGTTCAGAAGCCCCAAGTTCAAATCCAGCCTGAGACACCTACTGGCTGTGGGATCCTGGGCAAGGTACTCCATCCGGTTTGTCTCCATTTTCTCAATTGTAAAATAAGGTAGAGAAAGAAATGGCAAATCACACTAGTATCTTTGCCAAGAAAACCCCAAATCAGCTCAATAAGACATGAACGAGATTGAACAACAACTCTATTCTTCTCCTTACCCCAGGATCTCTGCTGGATATGGGGAGCTCAGAAATCATCAAGGAATTCAAATGCCAAAATCATTTCTCAATCCTCATGTTCCTTGACCACTCTGCAACATTTTGTACCAGAAATTAATGTTGTAAGTATTTCCTCCTCCCTTAACTACAGAAGAGATATGGTTCCCTGTGAAGTCCAGGTTAGCTCCCTGTTGACCTCAGGATCAGCTAGAGTCAGGATCAGCAAAAGTCCTTGGTCTTTAGGGGGAGAAGTAGAGGAAATGGATGAAATTGCCACACACTCTCCACCTACTGACCTCCCTTCTCCTCATCCTCCTCCAAAATGACTCTGGCTTGTCTCACTCCACCCTCTAATCCCTCCTACGATTATCTGTATACAGCAAAAGATCGAACCAGCACAGAATAGTGAGAAGGGCCATTTTCCAAGCATATGCTAATATGAGTATTTCCGATAGGTAATTAGCCTTAAGTGCTTGGTTGTCTGATTCCAGTGCACCAATTCAGAGTTTCAGCCCTTTACAATTCCCCTCCTACCTAACGTCATTTTTTCCAGGTCTTCTTCCAGCTCTTTGACTTGTTCCAATGCCCTTAAAGCAAGCATTTCTAAAGGTTCTGTCCTTGATCCAGTTTTCTTTTCCCTACTTCATCCACTGACAATCTTGTTCATTTTCAATGACCTCAAAAATCAACATCAGTATCATCAGTCCTGACTTCTGTCATATGGGACATCTCACTGTCACCTCAGAGTAAATAAATCCAGAACTTAGTTCATCTTTCCTCTAATCCTTCAACTAGTCTCACTGTTAGTAGTGCTTTCATACACCCCTTCCCTCATGTCCAAAATATGAGCATTCTCTTTTATCTAAGAAGTGAAAAACAGATTACCAGCTTGTGTTGATTCTGCTTGAAGAGTTTCCTCACATTCATCCTTCTTCTCTAACTACCATTATCATCACCCTTGAACCAGATCTCTTTAATACTTCCCTAGACTATTTCAATAGCTTCCTAATAGGTCTTTCTCACTCCACTCCTTCACAGGACTGGCTGTCTGAAGCGTTTTCTTCAGAGATTGATCCGACCATAACACTTTTCTCCAATCAAAAACGTTCAGTGACTATTGATTAGGGAAATGCAAATTAATACAACTCTGAGGTACCACTTTATATTGGTCAAGATTAAAGGAAAAGATAATGAGAAATGTTGGAGGGGATGTGGGACACTAGTGCATTGTTGGTGTAATTATAAAATGATTCATCCACTCTGGAAAACAATCTGGAACTATGTCCAAAGGGCTTTGAAACTGTGCATACCCTTTGATCCATCAGTGTCTCTATTGGATCTGAATCCCAAAGAGATCATAAAAAAGAGAGAAGGACCCACATCGTAAAGGGCTGGAACTCTGGAGAAGTATGCTTGAAACGAGGATACTTACAACAAGGTGTTAACTAAGTGAAATTGATGAGATGATGGTTCTTTAGTTCACATATACTTAGTACTTAGCACGGTGAGGTAGTGGTTCTCTAGTTCACACATACAGAGTGAGCTGTAATGATGTAATCATACCAAGGTATTTAAGGAGTGAGAGGACTGGAAATGAGACATTCCATCTTTGACCATCCTCCTGGTGGCTCCCCTGCCTCCTGCACTCCTCCACTAAGATCAAGACAGGATCAGACTGTGACAGACACAGACTGTGAAGGAGACTTTATACTTTATTCCTGTCCATCCTCGTGGTGACTATCCTGCTGAGACCAAGGCCCTCCAGAGGACCTCCAGAAAGCTAGCCCGGACATTACACAAGTGTGCAAAAATGTTCATAGCAGCTCTTTTTGTAGTGGCAAGGAACGTGAAATTGAGGGGATGCCCATCTGTCGGGGAATGGCTGAATAAGTTGATACATGAATGTAATGGAATATTATTTTATCAGAAATGATGAGAGGACCGACTTCAGAAAAGCCTGGAAAGACCTATATGAATAAATGCTGAATGAAGTAAGCAGAACCAGAATATTATATGCAGGAATAGCAAGATTATGTGATAATTAACTTCCAGCTCAGGGCTTCTATTCAACTAGAAAAGTACAACTCAAATATGCATCTCCTCCATAACATGAACAACTTAACCTTAAATCCATGGAATTCCCAAATGCCTTTTGTTTCATGATTCTCTAATGTACTTAGTCATCTCTGTGTTGTAGTTCTATACTAGACTACATATTTCATGGGGGCAGCAAGTACTTATTTAAATCTTCCATCTCCTCTAGTACCTAGCACAAAGCTCAGAACACAGGTGCTTCATAAATATGGTTCAATTAAATTTGTCAGAGAATGGATCACTGAATTATTACATGTAGGAATTGGAGGAGACTTCACCTGCTATTGAGACCCATCATATCACTGTCTCCATAGGCCTCTGGGTGATAGAAATTTCCTTCCTCCCAAATACGATGTCCCCCGTCGTAAAACCATTCAATAACATGAGTAAAATGCTGGTATTAAAAATACGGGCCTTTGTTTAGGGGAGTAGCTTGGAATTATTGAGGGAGTTTTGCAGTCTCCTGAAGGTAATCAAGTCTGTTCTCATCTCTCCATTTTGTTCTAGGTTCAGCATGTAGCTGACTTATACTATCAATCCCAAGTATGCATATTGATGGACATAGGCCGATTTAATTACATGTTAATCTGAGAATTAGACATTCACTATCTGCTTGGATTTTCTGATATGAATGGTCACATCCAAATCTTCTTAGTGGCTATAGAGCTCTTCTGGGAGGCTCCGCAGTGTTCCTTTTATATGACGAGCACAATATCATCTGCAAACAAAAGCCAAATTTGAAAGACCTCATCAGCTTCTCCAGAAACAATCTGGGCTAGATCTCCAACACAGCAGTAGGCAACTCAGTAGTACATTGTGGCTTTAAAATGCTATTGTGGTCTGGCCTACACAGAGCCATAACAAGCAACAGTGGCACTTTGAATAAATAGCTATATTGGGGCACAAGGGACATTGTTACAGGAGAAGTCAAAAAGACTCAGAGATACCAGTCTGTAATGAAGCCAGAAAGCAGGCCTTAGGAGATGGGTCATATTGGGTATCAGGGCAAGGAAGTGGAAGCAGACATACTGTGGATATGGGGGCTGTGATATGAGGTGGTCAAGGGAGAAACATGAGTTGCAGCAGAATAAGAAGCAGGGAATGCAAACTCCTCTGATAATGGATGGACATTCTAGGGAAAAGCCCTCATCAGCTGCCCCAAGTTCTACCTCTGCGCCTGGGAACCCAACATTGCTTACGTGAAAAAAATATCTTCTAAGCTCCAAGCAAGTGGCTTGGAACTTCACCCCTAAGTTGTGAACAGGACATAAATGGCAAGAATCATATATGGGGTGCAGTTTGATACACTCTTAAGATGTCAGAAGAGAGAACTGATCTGTATGGGACAGAGTAAAAGCTTTGTAAGCTTGAGAAAGTTCTGTGACATCAAAAAAGGGAAGCCACTTCCCTTCCTCCTCTGTGGATGAATATTCTTCAGCTCTACAACTTTACGCCCCTGTTCCCCCTCAACTCAGAGGTCACAGAAGAACCCAGGTTATAAGTACACATTAATCTTTCTCCTTGTCTATCTATATAAACAGAGACATTTCCATTTCAGTAATGTCACATTTCAACTGTGCTGCCATCAATTTTCTGTGGCTCTGGGTGTTTCCCTCCAGTGGTTGGATGTAAATGATGAGCCATTGAAGGAGAAAGTTGTAAATGCTCCATCAACTTCAGTACTCAGAGCTTCATGGATCACTTCTTTGATACCAATCTGCTTGTCAGTCATTTTTGCAAAATATTAAGATAGCAGGTTATGAAACACGTTAGCAACTGTGAGTTTGGAGTGTGCTTAAAGTCAGTATTTAGAACTACTCTGCAGGCATTTTAATGCTTTCCCATTTCAAACATCTATGGAAGTATTTGCTATAATAATACCTACCCAGAGAATTTATAGCACTCAAAGATGTATTCTGGAAATGGGTCAGCTCTCCATATGGATAGCTTAAGTCACTGGTTCTCAAACTTTTGTTTTCACTATCTTTATACTATTTAAAAAACTATTGAGGATCTGTCTGAAGAATTTTTGTTTATGGGGGTTATATTGATAGCTATTTACCATATTAGAAAAAAAATTAATTTGAATTTGCAGACCTTCTGAAAGGGTTTCAGAGACCACCAGAGAATCTCTGGACTTTACTTTGAGAACCACTGGCTTAAGTGATTTCTAGCACCTTCTATTTCTGTAAGGGCAGGGGAAAGTCTTTCCTTCCCCCCTTGTGTTAAAACTGAATCTTGCTCTGGTCCCCTCATCACCTTTCCCCTTTCTAGTCAGTATAATAAGTCTTTTAAGCAGTCATTATTAAGTAAGTCTAGCAGGAAGGGGAGCCTAGACTCTACGACAGACTGTCCCAAAAAACACCACCACCACCACCACCAACAACAACAACAACAAAAAGGAATACAATTTGTAAACTACATCTATCGCACATTAACCAAGATTCTTATCATGAGACTGTGTGCTAAAACAGAGAAAGCTCTCTAAGCCTGGTTGTCAGGGCCTCTTAATTCTATGATACGTAAATCTCAGCTAAGTTCCATACATGTGCAGTAAGACCAGAAGAACATCTATTGTTAGTGATAGCTTTGACATAATGTGTATACATCAATGCATGAACCTCAAGGTAGCATGGATAGCAGTCTTACTCGCCAAAACCTTATGAAAAAGAAGACCTTGTCCTGCAGCCCCAACCCATCCATTTCCATCTGACTCCATGCTGCTGAGTGCTCCCAATTCTAATTCTATGGTTATGGGAGGGATTCTCTGTGCCTCTATTCTTCCCTTCCTTCACCATCTCATCCCTGGCCCTATGACTCCACACTATCTGCCTCTATACCCCTTTTCTCACCATTTATCTTTGTACCTATTCTCCCCTCCATGCCCTGCACCCATTAGAATAAGACTGTAACCTCACTTTCCACTGCCATTGTGGTATCTTCCAGTGAACACTCAAAAAAACCAGATGCGCATGACCAATTTCATAATTCCATAAATTGGTGACTCATCTGCCCAAATATGAAATCCTCCCTTTCCATGTCCTCTGAAATTCCTTTCCTACAGAAAAGCAACCTTCTTTCCACAATCACGACAGAAGACTTAGAATGTCCATCTCCTGGAAGAAGGGACATATATTTATACTAATGTGTAAACAACAGCACAAGTGTGCCAGTTTGCCCATGAATGCTCTGTATCATGGCTAGATGTTGCTCAGGGTTGTTTTTTAAGGTGACATTCATAGTAAGAATATAGATGGCCATAAAACAGTTCTATCAAGGATGCAGTCACCACCGTTACACCCCCCACCACCACCACTATTTATGACTGTGGAGTAACTCAAAGTATTGGATTTTGAGCCAAGAGGCTCTGAATTTAAATTCTGGCTCTGACACTCTGGGTGATCTTGGGCAAGTCACTTTACAACCAGTAAGCTGTAAAATACAAGGTTGTTGGAGAAAGAGATAGACTTGAACTGCAATCAATAAGAGTGAAATTATGGAAATTATCTGGAGGGCTTTTAAAGGTCAGGCATTGAGTTTAAGAAGAACTTTGGAAGAAATCAAAAAGGTGAAGGAATAAAAGGACGAATAATGTAATGTGAAGGAGTAAAAGGACTGTGAAGGATGAAAGAAGAATAATCAAGACAAAGAAGGGAGCTGATTAAACATGGAAAGCGAAATTATTTGACAAGAAAGGGTAAGAATTGAGTGAGAGAACAGAATGGAAGTCACATGTGGCTATCAAATTCTTCACAAGTGAGAAGGAAAAGTAAAATTAATAAAGGGATGACTATGTGGAATGAGGGATATTGCAAAGGAATAAACTCCTACCAAGAATAGAAAGCTGGGAGAAACTTGCAGCTGCTTGTATTGACTGAGTGACTCATTGACTACCATGTATGGTCTTCCCCCTAGAAAGGAGAGGCAACATGGCTTAATGTTTCTCCATACTTCAAGTCATCAGAGACAATGAAGTTTCCCCTTCCTCTATGAAAGGGAGAAGGGAGAGGAGGGGCTTCAATGCACAAAGAAATTACAAAGTGGGTCTTCAAAGGCAGATGGAACCCTGACCTGTATGAAAAGGATATCAAGTGGAATGGCAACAGAAAAAAGCAAAGAAGAACTGGTCTCAGGGGCTAAAAACTAGCTGAAATTCCTTCCTAAAAAGAGAAAGGAGTTGGATTCTTGGAGGTAGAGGAGCTGTCAAATCTTCCAAGGGTGACAAAGGAGATCCATAGGTGTTTCCAGGTGAAAAAAATCATCTAAGAAGTATAAATAGGAGAAGAGCTCTAGTGTTTGATGATTTCCTGCTATGGGATACTGAGAGATGTCTGTAACTTCAAAGACTTATCAAGATGGGTATTATCTACTTTTAGAGATTCAAGGAGATACAAATGATACCACCAGAAGGCCTATGATACATGTAAAAATGACTAAGTCTTGGGCAGAAAACCAAATACCAGAGGGACACAGGAGATGTTTTTATCACTGCTGCCCACTGAAGGTGAAGGAGACAGAAGAGAAGAGAGATTTTGAGAAGGAGATGCTTAAAGATGACAGGATTGAAGAGGAGAATTTGGATTTCTGGAGCACAGCTTAAAATACTACTACGTCAGACTATTGGCCATAGATGGAAAGGCTGGCAAGAAGATATTTGTTTTTGCAACCAAAAGAGCTTTGAACTGAAAAGGACAAGGGAGGAGGAAATGACCGATGTTTCTCCATCAGGCTAACTACCAGAACAGAAAGGCTCCACCAGCAAAAGATGGCTATGAGGGATGCACAGGTTCATGGGAAGACAAAACCCAAGGAAAAGCTGAGCAACAAAACCCATGGCCTCAACCACCCCATATACCAACATTCAAAATTTAGGTCACAATCCAAAACTAGATTTCCTTATACAAATAAGCAAGTTCGACCACATAAGTATCATGAGCATACTATATGCACAAAGAACAAAATGAATAAAGAGACTGGCTTGGAATAATACAATATATTGAGAGGATGCTCCCAGATAAAAAATCAGAAGTCAGAAGGGAGAAGCAAGGCAGAGAGTACTTAGGTGAATACCAATAGAGAGGAACAGAAGTGATTTTGTCATTGGAGTATATACTACAGACCATCTGGACAGAAAGATGAAATAGATGAGGTGTTTAGGGGACAGATCACAACCCAATGGGGGTGGGGAACTTCAAATCTATAAACATCTGCTGGAGCTCTCTGCCAAAAGAAAAGCGACTAATAACTTTTTTAGGTCCCTTAATGATAATTTCATCCTACAAAAGCTAAAGGAACCATTAAAGAGGAATTCTAGTTCAGATCTGATTATCACTAACAAGGAAGAATTAATCGTTAGGGTAGAAATGATGGGAACCATGGTGCGTGGAAACCAGTCCCTCCTAGGATTTACAATGGAGAAGAAACAATCAATAAGCATTTATTAAATATTTACTATGTGCCAGGCACTCTCTAGATGCCACTTGGACTTTGGCAATAACCCTAGATTTGGGTAGAATAGATTTCAAAGGGTTCAGAGGATGTGGATTCTGCCACTTGCTACACTATATTAGCTCGGGCAAATCACATAACCAACCTGTACCTTAGAAAGGAGGCTCTCATGTGGAAAGTAAGGGAGTTTTAATAGCTGACCTTAAGGTCCCTGACAGCTCCAGGTCTCCAAGACTATGACCCAACATAGAGATGTACGGTTCCTTGGATTAAAATGCTACAGGGGAAAGCTGATCAAGAAGGATAAGAAACTCAAGAATTAAATTATGAGGACATAAAGAGAAATATTCGAATGAGGGGAAATAAGAGGTGTCCAAAGATACCGTGGATAAACAGAGAGCTCAGGTATCAACTTTAGACAAGATAGATATCGAAGCAAGGACAAAGTGAGGAGGGATGACTAGAGAAGCAGGACGTGGGAGACCAAAGTTCAGAAGATATGAAGCCTGGTGGAAAAGCACTAGGGACAACCAAAAGGGAGTTGGCTTTTATTACTGTCATGTTCTTTTAAGCTGTAGTGAGAAAAAGAAAAGGTTTGAAGTACTGATAAGAACACTGCTCCCGGTAGAGCGACAGACTCCCCTCCAGGCCAGACCCTGACCCCTACCCTCTCTCCTTCCTCCTCTCCCTCCTCCTTTAATTCACACCATATAAGCCACCACTTATTCTAGTCAGCCAGAGTCCTCTGTCCTTAAATCTTTCACTACATTCAATTCTCACAAGTGCCCAACTTTCTTCTTGCCAATACAAACAACCAAGCTGCAACTGGCAAACTATTTTGAAGGTATCTTACTCTGAAGGTAAATGGAGGTGGCACACTAGACTGGATAAGGTTAGCCTTGACGGGAAGCCTATCCCTTTCTGTGACCCGGTTAAGTCACAACCTCAGTGTCCCAGGAGTTGCAGATGTCCATCCAAAAACAGAAACTCTGTTAGCAGCAATTTTTGTTTCTGACAGCAGCAATTCAATTAGTTTTGTCACATACTAACTCGACTGAAGGGGCAGCTAGGTAATGCAGTGGACAAAATGTCAGGCCTGACACCAGGAAGACTCATCTCCTGAGTTCAAATCTGACCTCAGACACTTAAGTTATGTGATCCTGGGGAAGTCAGTTAACCTGTTTACTTCAGTTACCTCAACTGTAAAAAATAATGAGCTGGAGAAAGAAAGGACAAGGCACCGGAGTATCTTTGCCAAGAAAACCCCCAAAGGGGTCAAGAGGAGCTAGACGTGATTGAAAAATGACTGCACAACAACAACAGAAGCTCAATTGATTGCCAGAATCTTCAAGAATTTCCAGGCAGCTTAGCTCTGCCAAGGTGACTGCCAGTGTGTCACTATCAACCACACACAGTGTCAGGCCAAGAGCACAAGCTCGGGAGCCAAAAGACCTGGGCAGACAAACAAGTCACTTCCTCTCCCTGGGTTTTCTTTTCCACTTCTTTAAAATAAGGAGGCTGGGCTGGATCTCTTCCAGCTGCGAGTCCTGTATTCCTAAGAAAAACCTTAAACAATTGAGAATTGAGAGAACTGCACAATTGTCCCTCATTATCTCCTTGGGTATTCTATGAACGTGGAACCATTCTTGTGATGAGCTCCCTTTCTCCCATGCCAAGGGGACGAATACTCCCCAGGGCGCCCCCCCCCCCCGTTTACAAATCCATCTTCTGTCACCAAGTGCTTTGGATAATCTCGTGCCCATGTTTCCTTGACAGACGGGTGTTTTTAGCTGAAATGCAAAGTGAAGTGAGCACAACCATGAAGACACTATATGAAGATAGAGATGCATTTTTCCTGACTAAAGTGTGTTAGAGGCCCATAAACAAAGAGGTTGTCCAGTAAGAAGGAAATGAATCATGGCTCAAGATCTATTGTATCTCTGAATAGATCATCTTTGTTTACTGTCCAGCTGCCAGTGGAATCTAGAACACCCGAGGCAGTGTTGGCTCTCCTGAGGCCGACCTGGAGGGCTGTGGCTAATATTCCCAGCCTGCCTTCTGTTGACCCTCATTCCCAAAATGCTGGGCCTAATATTAGAACTGTGCTCACAATTTTTCACCGTACCTAGACACGCATATACAAAGCATAAGATAAGCAATGACAGTTCCTTAAACCCATTGTCCCAGACTCAAATGCCTTCCTGAGATGCCTTAGTGTGGATCTGATCTGTAATGCAGCAATTTTGTATTTTTAGAAAAGAGTCCCAAGTGACAAGCTCTTTACAGCTACTTAAAACTAAAAATTAGAAGATATACATTGTTAAATATTATCAGTAGCCAGAGAATAAAGCACCTCTCCAATCACTATATCCCTAGGAGAGGGGAGGAGGACACCAGAAGTCTAACCTGAGCTTTGCCATTAATTCACTGGGTGATACTGGAAAAGTCATCTCACTTTCTCATCTTGGTGACCCCCTTTTTTAAAAAGGGGAGGAGTTGCATATTTCACAGAATCACAAACTTTATAAATAAAAGGGACATTTGGCAGCCATCTAGCTCAATTTTTCCTCGAGAGGACTCCCCACTAGAACATAGCTGACAAAATAATCATCCAGCCCCGGGAGGAACCACTCCCATGCCCTGGATACCTTGGACAGCTCTCATTCCTAGAAAGTTACTTGGTAGGTGCCTTAAAATAAGAAGGTCACTTCTGTGCTGAGTGGAGGGGATGGAATAAAGTTGCAAAGTGCCTTCCATTTGGATATTTTATGCTTTTAAATGTAGGTATCCAACTGGAAGATTCTTAGCTCTGCCCAGGGTTTGATCTCATCAGCCAAAGGCCGTGGGGGTAATGACCCCGTGAAAACCTTCAGGAACCACTAATGGGGCACCTTGACCAGCTTGCCTGTCTGACTAAGCAAAGAAATCATTGTACACACTAACTTGCGAGAAGTTATTCCACATTAAGTTTTATTCAAGATTGAATATTCCAATTGGCAGATCATTATGCTAAATAATAATCATTATCCATATTTCAGTACAATTAGTCCCAATTTCCAAGACAACACTAAGAAGGGCCCTCCATCGGAGGCTTGCTAGTTAATGACGTGTCCGCCTCTCCATATAAATGCGCCTGGGTAATCAGCCCTCATTGTGAACAGCAATATATGCTGTTCTCTTCAATTTGGCTTTGCTAATCAACATCATCCCCCCCATGTACAACTGGAGCTTCAGATTTTTAACAGAGGGCACTGGTGTTTGCCAGCCATCTCTGGAAAGGAAAGGGGAATGAGAAAATGGGTTCCATTTCTGGAACGCCTAGAGGATTCAAAGAGGAAAAAGGGACACAGTTTTCAAATCGCCTCCATGGAATTCCATTCACCAAGTCCAGATTGAGCATTTACTCTGCCCCAGCCCTGTGGGGGAAGACAGACTTACTCACATAGAGCAATTAGAGAACAGCCTAAGACAGAATGCAATTAAGTGCCAAAGGGAGTACTCCAAATGATGGGGCGGGAGATGGGGGTGGATGTTGCTGGGAACTATGCAGGGTGGAACGCAGGCCTGCCAGCCCTCCCCCCCCCCCAAGATTCATTGAGGGCCTTCTGGAATCTAAGGGGACCTCCCATATCCCAGGCAGATGCAGTTTCCTCCTGGGGACACACTGGGGAACTGTAACGTGCAGCATCATTACTCCCACCATGTGGCTAAGATTAGAAACTACACCTTCTGCCCAAAATCAGGTATCCTAAGGAAAAGATCCATCATTCCTCTCTGCCCTTTTCCAGGAGCAAAGGTAATGATTTGGGGTTTTTTTTAAAACTACGTGGCCTTCTCTTCTAGACTCTCCTACCCTCACTGAGCCCCCTAGAAGGAGACTCCCCTCTGTTGTCCTGTTTGCTTGAGTTCTTTTTCTCATTTTTTCAATTTCTCTGGACTTGGCATTTCCTCTGGAAAACTTAATAGTTTAGAAATTTCAAAAAGGCCCAACTTCAGAAGTGTACACTACCTATGTCAAAAGCAACCTTTAGGACAATATTAGGGAGCCCTCAACCCATGAGAGCAAACTGGTCACCCACACAACAGGATCACAAGTTTTTCAAGCCCTCTACTGTTCTGTCCAAGCTTCCAGTCTGACTTATGAAGTTTCATTTTAGCACACAAGGATTCAGAACACAAGTTTTTCTTCATTTCCTCAAAGGAGGGATAACAAGAGACACTTAAGAATTATTACCTAGGCTGGGGACAGCGGGACCCACAGACTACCATGAAAGGAAAAATTCCTTCCCAAATAGGGGCACCACCTTATGTAAAAGACCCAGTTGCTCTATCCTAATTATAGTACCAACTCTAGCAATAATAAAATAATCCCCCAAGCATTTATTAAGCACATACTATCTACCAGGTACTGAGGCTAAGCGCTAGGGATACAAAGACAAAAATGAAACAGTGCCTGCTCTCAAGGAGCTTATAGTCTCTTTCAGAATTGACATCTCATCTGAGCCCATAACCATCCCCTGATGATTATGATTCTTTTGGGGGAGAGGAAGAGAGAGTCTTGAATCGCAGTTTCTTTTCTATAAGCAATTGTCAACGAAAATACTCTCCCCACCCCAGTGACAGTACTACCAGTTTTGTATCCCAAAGAGATTTTTTTAAAAAGGAAAAGGACCTATGTGTACAAAAATAGTTATGGCAGTTCTTTTATGGTGACAAAAAAAATTGGAAAATGAAGGGATGCTGATCCATTGGAGGATGGGTGAATAAGTTACGGTATATGACTGTAACAGAATACTATTGTGCCATAAGAAATGATGAACAGAATGATTGCAAAAAATTCTAGAAAGCTATAAACTAATGCAAAGTGAAGTGAGCAGAACCAGGAGAACATTTGCTGTATACAGCAAAATTGTATAATGATCTGCTATGAATGAATTAGCTATTCTCAGCATTACAATAACTTAAGAATTAAAAGAGTCATGATGAAAAATGCTATCCACCTGCAGAAAAAACAGAGGGAGTCTGAATGCAGATAGAAGTATACGTTTTCTTCTTTGTTTTTCTTGGGAGTTTTTTTGGTCTGTGTTTACAACCTGGCTAATATGGAAATGTGTTTTGTACAATTGCATATGTATAACCTATATCAAACTGTTTTTGTCATTTGAAGGAGAGGAAAGGAGAGAATTCAAATTCAAAAATTTAAAAAGATATTTTAAATGTATATATAATTGGGAAAAATTATTTTAAAAAAGTAACACTCCCTACACTGATAAAGATTAGTATCTGCTACATACTTTCTGAGCTCATAGCATTGCCTAAATGAGTGATGTCAAACTTAAATAGAAACAGGGGCCACTGAACTATAAGGATCCATAAGGGTCACATTTGGACAATTTTTAAAGATAGATAAAAATACAGTAAAATATAGATAATGCTATCTCATTAATTATCTCTGCATTCCTTTGATCTGATTCTAGCTCCACTCAGGATTCTGTGTGTTTGACACTTCTAGCCCAGAGCTTCTTACCTGGGCTCATTCCATTAGTGTCAAAGGCAGAATTTGAATTCATGTTTTCCCAACTACAACACTTCAGTCATTGTCCCAGACTCCTTTTCTTCCATGGCACACCACAGCACTTTAAAGTCTACAACACACGGTCCCACATACAAGTTAGATAATAGGAGAGATTTGCATTTGCAGAGGAGGATGCTGTAGCTCAGAAGAGTAAAGGGAGGGACCCAGGATCACAAAGGCTGGGAGCATAGGGACTAGAACCTGTGCCCCAATCATCTTCTCCTGCATATGGTGGGCTTTTCATAACTCTTGAAATATCAGCTGAGGAAAGAATTCCTACCTAGCATGGACTGATATGTATGGTCCTCCAGACAGCAGTCCTAAAGGCACAGTAAAATTGGAGGGGAAATGGAATATCAGTTCTGCTAACAGACAAGGGTCACAAGGGTAACAATGAGTCTTTGATTATGTCAGCTGGGACATCGATGGCAAAACTATAGGGCAGTGAGCTTGACCAACTCAAAATTTTAAAACGTGCCATCAAAAAGTATATATATAATTAGTGGGTCCTAAAAAAAGGAAGTGGTGATCATATACATTAGCAAACTTTAAGAAGAGAGTATCACATACCAGTTACTAAACTGGCACAGTGATGTCAAAAATGGAGGGCAAATAATCCATTTGCAAGGATCCCTATGGGCTTGAGATAGAATTAATTTGAAAATGTAATGTTACCTGTGTTTTATTTTATTTTTATTTATTTTGTTAATTAGTTCCCAGGGACATTCTACTCTGGTTCAGCCATATTGGGAGTGTTAGACTTTGAGCAGTGTGTTTGATACTTCTGGATGAGAAAATCAAGCAGAAAGTTCTTAGTTCACTTAGATTTTAGCAAACCATTTGCCAACGTTGCTAATGCTAATTTTTTTTTTAAAAAAATGAAGAAATGTAGTCTGGATGATGGTACAATAAATAGGATGGTTCAGAACTGGTTTGATGGCCTGACCCAAAAAGTAGTCAGGAACAGTTCCAAGCCAACTTAAAGGTCATTAGTGAATCATTTCCAGGATCTATGCTGAAACACTTTTCAATGATATTCTAATTTTCATGCCTACAGATTATAAGATAAAATTTATTCAAAGACTTTTAGAACTAGTAGGAACCAGTGAAAAATGTTACATTTGAGATAAAAATCAATAATGCAAGAGCATAGTTAAACAAAAAGCAGGAGATACAGGGATTTCAGTGGACTTCAAGAAGACTCAGTTAAGTGTCACGGAAGCCCCCAAAGCTAATGTGATATCAGGTGGTATTTGGGAAGGCGTACTCTAGAATTCTGGAGAAGACTTTCCTGCTAAACCCTGTCTTAATGAAACCAAATTTGCAGTTCATTTTTTGGTGGTACATTTTGGGCAATTGACAACCTGGAAAATACCCAAATAAGGACAAGGATAATATGAGTTGAAGTTCATTCTATATAATCTCTGCTTGAAGGAACTCAGGGTTATGAGTCTGGAGAAGACCTGGAAGAGGGCAGAAGAGACTTCACGGCTTTCTTCAAATATTTGATGAGGTGTCATGAAGAAGAGAGATCAGACTTTTCCCCATAGTTTCAGAGGGCAGAAGTAAAAACAATGAGAAGTCACACAAACAAAAAGATATTAGGCTTGATGTCAGAAAAAACTTGGACTCAGTGACCATTTATCAGTAATGCCATGGAAAAAAAGGATTATAGGTCTGGTACAGATAAAATGAGATGATCATCAAAAAACTGGAATAGAAATACAGCATATGAAAAAATTAAGAGAAGTGGCAGTGAAAAGGGTAAATCATTTTTAAAGATATGAACAAAAACAAAAGGAAAAAATCAAAATGGGTATTTATGTAATTTCTGGGATTCCTATAGTATTTCTGTGTCAGTCTCCTCATCTGCCAAATAAGAAGCTGGGTCATTCCCAGCTCCAGATCTTATGATCCCTTCTAGGACCAAGGCTCAGGACCATAGAATTTACAACTGGACTCATATAGTGATAGGTCAAATGACAAATCATTTGAAACCAAAGTGCCTTTATACTGAAACAAACACTAATGTGATGTCCCCAGTGGGGAGGCGGCATTTAAAAGATGATAGCAGGGAGGAAGCAATGCATTCTCTCCCGACTCAATCACTTACAGAGCAATGAAAGGGACCTTTCCTAGACTGCCTGATGTGTCCATACTGAGCAACAATCTTCTCTACTTGTTCATAATAGTATCAATTATTAGAATTGGTCGACTTCCCTGAAATTTCAATTCACAATCGCCTCATTTCTAAAGGTAACAAAATTTAAAAATGATCTGTTACATAAGTTACAGAAAGACAAGTGTACTGGTACATTATCAATGGACTGGTGAATCTATTTAACTACTTTGTAAAATAATTTGGAATTAAGCAAAAAAAAAAAAAGAGAGAGAGAGAGAGAAAGAGAGAGGGTGAAATGTTCAAAGGACTAAGCCAGTACTTCTACTCTGAGGAATATACCTCCAAGGAGGTCCATGCAGTGCAAATTATTATATTGCTACTTCTAGTGGAAGCAAAGAAATAGAAACAAAGTAGATCCCACAAACTGGCCAACAGCCAAGCAAGATTTGACACATTGATAAAATTGGACATTTGTATGCTGTGAGAAACAAAAAGTGGTGAACACAAAAAAAAAGTATGAAAAGATTGGCGCGAACTGATACAAAATGAGCAGAGCCAGAACAGAATGCACAATGGCTGCAACGATGAGGGTGGAAAGAACAACCTCCATAACACGTACAAAATGAATTTTGCTAAGTTAGAGAAAGTTTCACCTCCAAGGAGAAATATGAAAAGACATCCTTGGGAAAGTGGGGAAGGGATCCACATACATAATGTCAGATTTTTTGATGTGTTTATTAGTTTTGCCAGATTGTTGCTGCTTTCTCTTCTCCTTCTTTCTTTTCTAAAATTTCTGTTACAAGGAATGGCATTACAGGAGGAGGAAGAAAAGAAATACTAGGGGAAAATCTGGTGACATAAAAAAATGTCAGTAAAAGTGTTTTTAAAAATTGGTTAGTCTAAGTTTTACATGGAAACAAAGGCACCTGTGAGGCCCTTTACTGGTTTGCATTGGGTGGGAGAGATCTATGCTCTGTGCTAGTCCAACTATATCTTTCAGGTATGATTTGTCTGAAATTACTATGACAATAGAAGGCCAAGGCGCAAGGCATTCTCTGAATGCTGTGTTGCTCACATTTCCTTACAAAAACAAAGATAAACGGCCCAGTAAAGTAGTCCATTAGCTGTGGGCCCTTCTGAAAACTGTCTTCTATAAATAAGTGGGGAAGGAGGGGATACACTGCTCTAATAGGGGAAAAAGCTCAATGGACCCCCTCATCCTAACCATCTCTCCAACAACTTCCTACTCAGAGTAAGACACAACTCAAAGTTATATGAAATTGACATTCTGATTGTTTATAGATAACACAAGTTATACTTTTGGGTCAAACAGTATGAATGATGAGCACCACAAGAACAACAAAAACAAGCAGGCATTTTTTAGACAGTTGCTCTGGAAAGTCCAAAGATGAGCAAAAACAAAGAGGCAACTGGCCATCCTGTGATTGGTAGGCTAATGGTCCTGAATCAGGAAGACCAGAGTTCAAAAATCCAGCCTTAGACACTTATTAGCTGTGTGATCCTGGGAAAGTCACCACATTTCAGTTTGCCTCAATTTCCTCATCTGTAAAAGAGTGAGAAGAAGAATATCCATCTGCCAAGATTGTTGTGAAAATCTAATGAGGTAATAATATCTCTAAAGTGACTTAGCACAGCGTCTGGCACGTAGTTGCTGTGCCTGGAACACATCCTTGTTTCGTTCCTGGTTAGCTGACTGAAACACAGGCTACATATCGGTGAGCTGGCTTAGAAACATCCCCCAAATTTGAGGGGCCTCATCCATTTGATCAAGCTGTTATTTTCAGGCATCTGTGATTTCCTCACATGCTTGATCCAAAGTGGAACACAATGGCCAATCACATGGACAAGTCAGAAAGGAACATCACCCCTGGTTTGAAGAAATGGAATTTGAAGCCCAGAGAAGGAGATTAATTTGCCTGGGAATACACAGATTTAAAACAGGAACATCGATTTCACATTTCACAAGACAGGGACCAAACTCAAGAAGAGGAAGAAGCCTACCCCATGTTTCACAGGACATGAGTGGCAGTCACATTTGAAATTGAGGCTTATGATAGTAAAATCCAGTGCTTTTTCTGCCAGAACATGCTAGCTCCATTGTTGTTCAGTGGTTTTCAGCAGTCTGCGTTTTTTTCTTGGCAGAGATACTAGAATGGTTTGCCATTTCCTTCTCCAGCTAATTTTATAGATGAGGAAACTGAGGCAAACAGTGAAGTGATTTGCCCAGGGTTACACTGCTAATAAGTGGCTGAGGCCACATTTGAACTTGGGTCTGACTCTAGGTCTTGTGCTCTCCCCACTGCAGCGCCACTAGCTTCCCATGCCTGTTCTACTGTTGGGAGAAAAATATTTAGATACTGTTGCCATCAGTTTAAGCACTTGCTTATTCCTTGAATAGGCATTTTTTAAAAAAATTAAACTAACATAGCAGAACAACTCTCTGGTGGTAGTCCTGCAAATCCCTCTCACTGTTTTCCGGTCTCATCTGAGCTTTCAATGATAACAGCAAGTCCCACCAAAGTAGCACCTCGTAGCCCACAGATTTCTCTCTACCACCTCTACCTTGGGGCACCATCACCATATGAGGAAGTATTCCAAGTATAATCACCCTTGGTTTGAGGATAAGGAATCTGTAGCCCAGAGAAGGAAACTGACTTACCCAGGAACACAAAAGCACTAATTGGCAACGTCTAATCTGGTTCTCCTCAGATCTATTCCATCTATTGTCTCCTCTGAATCAATATTTATCTTTTACTAAAATAATGGTATCATTTTTTTGACCTAACCATGCACTTTTCAATTGCTATTTTCAGCCAGAATTTTAAATAAATGTTTTCTTGATTTTATTAAAAATGTTGCTGTTAGTTCCCCATGTTGTCAATTTCCCTTCCCATAAAATCCTTTCATGAGACAAATGAACAAAACCAACCAATACATACCATGGCATGGTCAAGTCTGAGAACACATGTTTCTTTCAGTCCCTTGTCTCCCTCCTCTCTGCCTAGAGGGAGACATACTTTGCCATTGTCCTTTGGCAAGTACATCGAAGAGAGTTGTCTTTCAAAATATTTTCCTTTCAATTACTGTGATCATTGTATAATGTGTTCTCCTGATTATTCTCACTCTGCTCCCCATCATCCTTCCTTCAGCTCTTCCCAAGTTACTCTTAATTGTTCATAGTTAACATTTCTTAACATGACTTTCCTCTATCTCAAATTGTTCAGCCATTTCCCAAATGATGGCTATCCAACATTGCTGATATGTATATATACACACACATGTGCATGTATTTCACATGTGGAACTATTTC